>NC_142932.1:51050453-51067953 GCF_046866305.1 Octopus bimaculoides | reverse complement strand
GTATCTTTTAACAGTCTTAGCCAAAAACTCACAGTTGAGTTTTTGTATATATATATGTATACATGTCTCTTAAAGGATAGAGCTCAAAATCAATGCATTGAAGATACTTTATTGCAGCAACAATTATTATAATTGTTGCTGCAATAAAGTATCTTCAATGCATTGATTTTGAGCTCTATCCTTTAAGAGACATGTATATATATATATATATATATATATATATATATATATATATATATATATATATATATATATATATATATATATATATATATATATATATATATAAATAATATATAAATATATATATATATATATATATATATATATATATATATATATATATATATATATATATATATATATATATATATATTATATATTATTTATATTATTATATATATATATATATACAGGATGTTCTTTTCTTTTATTCCCTAGGTCCAGGACCACGAATCCCAGTTGTTTCTGTCATACTTTAAAAAAGGCATAACGTAAGACAAAACATTATATTTAGAATACACATGTAAACTTTAGTTACTCATTATTTACTCTCATCTCTACAATTTATGACCGAAGTTATCGTTGCAATGTCTAGATTAATAAATGTCTATGCATTTAACTCATTTCAGATGTTAATGTTGTTACTGTTTAACCACAGGTCTATTTTGATCGGGTACATCTTTGATCCAAAGCATTCTGGCTGTGTGTATTCCATCTTTTTATTACACATAGTATATTCAGGATTCTATTATCAATGTTTCTTTATCAACGTAAAATGTCATAGTGTGATTTGAGAAACATTCAGCTACTGTTTATTGCATGTCGCGTAACTGCCTAGAGTAGGGGTCGAGAAATTTTTAAAATCAATTACCCCCAAATATATTTTTTACGCCGATTGTTACTCCCTTGATTTGAAAGGATGAAAATCATAGATTCTTTGAATTCAAAAGGTTTATTGAATCTATTTATATGTAGAATACAATTATAAATATAAAAAGCATTAAAAAAATGCGATAAAATGAATTAATAGCCGCATTATGAAGCAAAAGGAATTTTCTAGAAACTTTTTCACTGAAGATCTTCGAGAAATGATGTTTCGTTTTTGTTACAATTACAACATCATTGGGGCATTTGATACCAGAGCAATTTGGATACAGTCTTCAGGGGTCCAATGAATTACTCCGCTTTGTTTTTATGTTAATCAGAGTGGAAAATTCTTGTTCGCAAAGGTAGATTGTTGCAAAAGGCAGCAACGTTTTGACTGCCTCCTCATGCCAGAAGAAAAATTTCTGTCGTAACAAGGAGCACGTTTTTTTTTTATGTAATTTTACTTATGAATTCTCATTAACCCCAAGAATTTCATTTTTACTTCACTTGGAGTAATTTACTCCTGTTCGCCGACCCCTAGCTAGAGGTTCCCTCGTTGGTTTATATTTCAGAGGGTTAGTGTAGTGTTAACCTACTGTATACGCTAAATAACTTGAGTGGGCTAGTTTACCTATCAGCGATTACGATACGCAATAATGATCACATGTTTACGACAGTGTGTTATTGCACTCATCCGTGGTCTACAGTATCAGAAAGTCATCCTTAATTACAAAATAAAGTTTTCCAGTTTGAATGTACTCTAGTAAACATCTGTATACAAAACCCCTGATGACTATTGAAATTGAGTGTAGGTGTAAACCCTTTTAAAGCTAAAGATGCTAAAGATAAATTCTTAAGAAAAAAAAAACCTCAGCAATTCTTGAGAAAAATCAGTCCTGTGAAAAAAAACATTGATTCAATAAATATATACTTGCTCGATATGCCCCACACTTATTTCGAAACCTAGAACTCATTATGGCAACACAAAACTATAACTCAAGCTGCTAATTCTGTGCCGAATATTACAATGAAGTCTAAACTGATTTTCTTTAGAGAATTAGCTTGGCTGTAATAAAATACGCTTGGTATATAGTTCTCCCAATCCACTGTATATGATTATTTTACAAAAGTGTATGGCCTGTGACACTAGTTTCTTTGACAGCTTATCGCTTTCCCGTCTGATTAATCAATCCGTTTATACATTTATCTGTATGCAGGTACCTCAGTGGAGGAGTTGAAAGTGGTTTCCGTAAAGTAGAAAGAAATGTCTATGAAAAAAGACTACTTCATGTGAAAGGCAAAAGAAACGTCCGCGTAACACAGGTACTCATATCTCTTTTATTGTTACTTTTGAACTACGAGGTGACAACTGATCGAACAGACCTGCTATCAAGGCCGTCCCAACAGTGACAATCCCATCTTTTCGCAAACTCATAATTACTTTACTACTTTCAACAAAAAATAGTGGGACGAAAGTTGAAGTCGATTTGCAAGTCAGCAATTTATTAAGTTAAGTGCCAATGCGCGGCTCCTTGGGCAAGTGTCTTCTACTAAGGTTACTAGCCGACAAATGCCTAGTGAGTTAGTTCTATGAACAGAAGCTGTATAAAATCCCGTCGTATATATATATATATATATATATATATATATATATATATATATATATATATATATATATATATATATATATATATATATATATATAGCCACATTATGTTGGCAAATAGCTTTTATTTTAAAGAACTGTTACTGAATATCGCTCTTTGAGAGATTTAGAAATAATATTTCAATTTTCTTTCTGATCAGTGACTGTGTGTAACTTGGAAAACTATATGTTCGAACGGTGAATTCAGCAATGCCATTTGGCGAAAGCACCTACTCTGTGTTGATAAAAGGCAATAACCCAGAAACTAGTCAGATGTTGTTTTGCGCTAGATGGAGTACTGAACACACTGTTCGAAAATATAAGGACACAGTGTGTCGTATAGCTTGCTAGAAACGATGTTTCTTGGGGCTGAAACAAAGTAACATCGTCCCTTTCAAGACGTCCTCCTTAAACCTATTCTCCAACATATACCGAGCTTTATACGGGATGATCTGGACTTTTTAAACCATCTCCCGAACAAAACCTGCAAGGACTCCCTCCTGGTTTCATTCGATGTAATAAACCTCTAAACCTCGATTCCTTACGAATACGGAATAATAGCCAAACAATACTGGCTGGAAAAATTCCCAAATAACATTCTTGACCGAATTGGAAAAGAATTCATCGTTGAAGGAATAAAATTCATCCTATAGAACAACTTCAATTTCAACGAAAACACTTATAGACAAAAATCGGGCACGGCGACGGGAACGAGGGTAGCCCCTACTTTTGCCAACCTTGTCATGGCATACTTGGAAGTCCAAATATACGAACACGCTAGATTGAAATTTGGAGACAACTTCCAAAAATACTCACTCACCAACTGGTGACGCTACCTGAATGACTGTTTCATCCTGTGGCCACATAACCTTGAACAACTCCCAAAATTTAAAAACTTAATCAACTGTATTAACCACAGTATCCACTTTACAATGGGATACAGTCACAAACAACTACCTTTCCTGGACATCTTAATCGTAAAGAGGGATACTGAAATTGAAACCGACATCTTGTTTTTCTAATTCATAATTTTAAACTTTTACCATTCATAAACAAAAAAATATTGTTGAAACTAGCTTTGGTATATATGTAAAGAAATGTGATTTAAACATTTACGAGTTTTTGAAATTTAGGTGCATTTTCAACAACACATTTCCCTATATTTTTCCTGCGTGGAAACACCCCCTCTTTTGCTATATATATATAGTCACATTAAATGTATTCAATATATCAAATATAAAAGTTTGGGTATGAAATACAAAATATGAATATATTTATACATGCGAAATGAGAGAAAACAAAAAGTGGAGACTTTCAGATGATGAATTTTTTTTAGGTATAAATAAATCGATATTTATATTAATAGGTCCAACATAGACAGAGTACAAACGACAAAATTAAAGGGGTGGAAGAAAGGTGCTTTATATATGTGTGTGTGTTTGTTTGTGTGTGTGTGTGTGTGTACGTGTGTACGCGCGCGCGTCTGTTTCTGTATACGCGTGTATGTCTGTGTTTGTTCCACTCCACTGGTTTACGACTGGTGTTGGTTTTTCACGTTCTCGTAAAATAGCAAAAGAGTCTGATACAATAAGTACCAAATCTAAAAAAAATGTACTAGGTTGATTTGTTTGCCTAAACCAGTGGTTCCCAAACCTTTTCGGTCTGCTGCCCTCTTGAATCTCGGGTTACATTCTTAGCACACCTCTACGCACCACGACACTACGTGACCATAAATATAGATATGTCTCTACTGCAAATTCAAAACAACAGTATTTCATACATAAGTTTACTCAGTTAATCTATATCTTGCTGTTTTTTTACAATATGAAAGAAGAAATATACATCTCCCTTGTAAATGCATTGTTTTCATTTTTTTTACTCCGATGAATGTACTTTGTGCAGGGATATCAGCTTCCCAACATCACGTTGAACGACACTAAGAAGTAGTCTTAGATCTCATCGTTCATTAATTTTCAACCTGGTTTTACTTTGCTTAGAAAGAAGCTAGGCAACTGGACTGAAGACTCATTCTACTGAATATGACGTTGGGAAGGCAAAAAGTATATCTTGACTGTGTTTCACTATTCTGGGTATCAGTCAGAAACGCCCTTTAACAATCAAAAATCCTGATACAACTTTTTTAAACTTTGGCCTCAGTTCAATATGATTTTAAAATGAAATCAGTTCTGCCTCCACTATTTCTGTTTTCTCATTACTGCTATCTAGGAATCACCCAGACTGTTATTTAAGTGAAAATAAGTACTCTGAAGTCTGCCACTCTTGTCTCTGATTAATGTAAAATTGTTTTTATTATAAGTGAACATAAAAGCAGACATTATGCATTTTCTGTTCGTGTTTGTATATGAACTATACATGTATACAGTGTGAACATGTAATATGTGTCCGCGGATTGACAGGTAATTGATTCTTCTTGTTGTGTTTTATTTTCTTTATAAATACACAGCTAAAATTTTATATTAATCTGCTTTTAAATCCAGGTAAAATGTGACGTTAGTTCTTTGAACGAAGGGGATGTATTTATCTTGGACTGCGGAGAGAAAATCTACATTTGGACTGGACCAAAGAGCCGAGGAACAGAACGCTTAAAGGTAGCTGGAAGTATTATTTAGTAATATTACATTTATAGGGAGCAAGGAGTGTGGATTAGTAGAAACGATTGAGAATCTGACCAAATACCACACATCACTGTACGTTTGAAGTTCGAATCTGACTGTGGTTGACTTTTTTTTTCAGCATTCTGAGAGTCGATAATATAGCTAGTCGAGTGCTGATGGCGAATGATATGTGACACACGCACACACATATTCGTTTTTATACATACAGAGACAAAAATTATATATGATATATATATGTGTGTATGTGTGTGTGTGTGTGTATTTATGTGCATGTGTATGTATGTATGTATTATTGAGAACCTGAACAGTAATATCTCTTGAAGTATTTCCAATCCGTCTTTCAACACAGAATCTTTGATAAGGCAGTCCCTGTCACCAATACTACTGTACTATCTTCGATTAAAAAAAATATCATCTCATAGAACTCTCTGCCTTTACCTCCAAAATATAAAAGGGAAAGGCCAAAATTAATAAAGCCAAATCTCTATAAAACCAAATATCGACGTGGCAAGTAGACTATACATAGTCATGGCTGACGACAAATTCAAAGATAGATTCTACAATACGTTCTTTTCGGGATATATAAGAAAGAAAGATGAAAAAAAAAATATTACAAAAAAAGCTTCCAACAATAACATTAAATGAAAACTTATTGAAAGGTTTAAAACCTATAAAGGTGGAAATAATAAAAAAAAGAATGAAATGCACTTGAGCATCTGGTGAATGAGTTTAGGTATATACAGACATTATGGGAGCCAACTGTTTCAAAACCGAGTCATACCGTTTTCACCTGGCTAACAACACAAATTCTTGCATATGAATTAACAAAAACTCGTTTTCTTTTCTCATCTTGTGCTGCTGTTCTTGGTATGTTTACTTCACTCCTTCTAACATTGCTTCACTCCTTCTAACATTGATGTATCGATCATTTTTAAGTTGACTCTTGTTCTGGTTTTCCTACCCTTGAAGTTTTGTTTTCATTTCTTTGTCGTTGACTTTTGGAACACAAATTCTCATTCCCTTAATTTAACTGCTTATTCACCGCTAGTTCTCTCAACCGAGAATCGTCACTGTCTATTGGAATATGGTGAAAACCTTTCTTATGGATTAAATATCTTATCTACACGTATACATAATGTATATATAATTGTACATTTTCATATATCCGTGTGCATATAGATAAATTTGTAAGTCTCCCTAGTAGATATGGTACAACAAAACTCTTTGTAGGTTATGCATTTCAAAGACAATAATTGTCTTTATAATTTTGTTAATTTCATTGACTTACAACCAGAGCATAATTCCTGATCCAAATTTTATCGACACGATGGGTTGAAAGATAGCGTTGAAAAAAAAAATAATATTTGAATTCACTACTTCAAAGAATGATAGAAAATTTTAGAAATCACGAAGTCCTGTGCTTTTAACGCACTTCTGCTAAGTTGACACCCTCGTTTCTTTGGTTATAAGTTCTAACACTTCTACAATGACACAAATGTTGAGAAAAAACGCGTAGTATAGTTAATTGATGTCAGGATATATTTGGTATTTATTTTCAAAGACCTCTGCTCCTTAAAATTTGCAATTGCATATTCTACTCAAGCTCACTCAACATATATGTTTCTCCAACATATCTGTTTGTCACTCACACACTCATTAACTGCCATTCTTAATTATTACTTTCCAAAATATCAACCTTCAGAATTATCTTCTTACTTACATTTTCCCTGTAGATGTCAACTTTCAGATGTTCACTGATCATCAGCTATGTCTGTTTTACCTGTCTCGGAGCTCCTGTGAAGGTCATGTTCGCTGATCTGAGATACAAGTTAAACCTTCAAAACTAAAAACAAGAGAGCACAAAGTCACATTCAGCTCCATAAAGTGACCCAACATAAGCAAATGACAGTACAAGGAACTTTGTAGGGTGCTTTGCGAAAACTGCCATTTACTACTCTTTTAATAATCCTTTCTGCTGGAGGCACAAGGCCTCAAAGTTAATTACATTGACCCCAGTGTTTCACTGGTACTTAATTTATCAACCCCGAACGGATGAAAGGCAAAGTCGACCTAGTTGGAATTTGAACTCAGAACATAGCAACGGGCAAAATACTGCTAAGCATTTCGTTCAGCGTGCTTTTTTAGGTATGGTTGTTGCTAAATTTATAAGAGATAAAGAACGCTCTGAAATTTTGCATGGAATTTCCCTGTTGTTGATTGTCTGCTTGAAGGAATTCTTTTCTGACAGGGTCTCTAAACAATTCCCCTTGGTTTTTAGGGTATGGATGTTGCCAAGCGTATAAGAGATGAAGAACGTTTCGGAAAGGCTACTATACGAATTGTAGGTAAGTTAAACGTTTGAACATAAAATTTTAGTGGATGAGTGGAAACTTATCAATGTGCCAGGTAGATCAAATAGCAAATCGATTAAGGCACAACATTCAGGAGATCAATAGCAACACAGTAATGATTAGTGTGAGAAGATCTGTTAAAATAAAAAAAAAAATAACGAAAAATATCAATAAATTGGGTACTGAATGTGTTGCAATGAAATTTAGTACAAATACATTACAATGCATATGTATGCAGACATGTGCGCGGGCACACACTCACACAGACACACACATACACACCCACACCCACACATGCAAACACATACACAAACACACTGATACATATACAAAAAAAACGCACACGCAGGTATCTATGTAAATATATATCTGTTTATGTGTGTGTGTGTGTGTGTACGTGCGCTATGTCTGTCTATGCATGCATGCATGCATGTATGTATGTATGTATGTATGTATGTATATATATATATATATATATATATATATATATATATATATATATATATATATATATGTTGTTGTACTTGGGGATGGTCATATTGCCAGTTTAGCCAATAAAAACACACGCACTGTATATTTGGTGTTAATTTGCTTCAGCTTTATATTACATTAATCTTAATCTTATTTCGGCCAGAGTTCTTTCGTCACACTTCTGTGACCTCATCAGTGGTCCTTTGTTTCCTTCTTTCTTATGTGTGTCTCGCCTTGCTAACTATCAGCCATTTTGTATTTTGTATTCCTATTGTATGTGTCTACGCATGTGTGTCCTTCAATGTGTCTGTGTCTTTTGTAAGTGCATGTGTGTATGGGGAGTGTCTGTATCACCTATATTCTCTGTTAATACGTGTTCGTTTGTATTTGTTTTTATTTATTTATTTGTTCATGTGTGTGTTCTTTTTGGGGGTTTTTTTGTACAATTAAAATCTTATCTACACATAGCAGTGATGCAGCACTTAGACAAATTACTGAAGCTACACACATAATAGAAGAGAAACCTAGCCTGAATAGGAAACTAGAATGGAACACTAACACACACCACTAACAAACCACAAACCACAGCATATGACAACATGTTACCCATAAACCAATAATAATATGAACAAAGTATAATACAATACATAGATAAACATATGGAATTAAATACTACATACGTTAACAAAATTTAATTAAACACAAAAAAACCCCAAAAGACACACACACATGAACAAATAAATAAATAAAAACAAATACAAACGAACACGTATTAACAGAGAATATAGGTGATACAGACACCCCCCATACACACATGCACTTACAAAAGACACAGACACATTGAAGGACACGCATGCGTAGACACATACAATAGGAATACAAAATACAAAATGGCTGATAGTTAACAAGGCGAGATACACATAAGAAAGAAGGAAACAAAGGACTACTGATGAGGTCACAGAAGTGTGACGAAAGAACTCTGGCCGAAATAAGATTAAGATTAATGTAATATAAAGCTGAAGCAAATTAACACCAAATATACAATATGACCATCCCCAAGTACAACAACATCTGTTTCAACACACGATTTCACATCAAAAATCTTGCAAAACAAATATATATATATATATATATATATATATATATATATATATATATATATACAAGGGTTGGACAAAATAATGGAAACACCTAGAATCATAGCATCATAATTTTGAAATATCTATAAAACCGCCAAAAGCTTGTTTATTTTTATGTTTTTGATTTATTATTAGTGTTGCTTAATATGTTTTGCTAAAATTGCTGTTTCTTTTCAGATATAAACAGAAAAAGTTGATTAAAATTCAATAAAATAACAGATCTAGAGGTCAAATTGTTGGTGCTTGTATGGCAGGCGCTAGCGTAATGTAAACAACCGAAATGTTTGGTGTATCAAGAAGTACTGTCTGGAAAGTAATGACAGCCTTTGAGAAAGAGGGAAAAACCTCCTCGTCGAAACAAAACTCCGGAAGAAAACCAAGACTTTCAAATAGCGACCGTCGGACTCTTACGCAAATTGCTAGAAAGGATCACAAAAGTACAGCTTCCAAAATTGCTGCAGTGCTTAATGACCACCTCGAGGATCCAGTTTCCACCAAAACTGTTCGCCAGGAGCTTCACAAAGCCTGATTTCAAGGGAGGGCTGCAATAAGAAAACTACTACTTTCAAAAACAAACATTGCAAAGCGTTTAGAGTGGAGTAAAAACCTACAGAATTGGTTCCTAGAGCAGTGGAAGAATGTTATTTTCTCAGACGAGTTATCATTTACCTTATTTCCGACCACCGGCCGAGTATACGTGTGAAGACAATCAAAAGAAAAATTTGACCCAGACTGCCTTCTTCCAACTGTTAAACATGGAGGAGGATCTGTGATGATCAAGTGGTGGGGGTGGGCTATATCTTGGAAATCCGCCGGCCCAAAGTCAAGACTAAGCATTTTATCTGATCAAATTCATCCTATAGTTGTGGAACTATTTCCGAAGGGAAACACAGTCTTTCAGGATGATAATGCACCAATTTACACAGCTAAAGTTGTTATTGAACAGCACGAGGAACATTCTGGTGAAGTTGAACATTTTATCTGGCCACCACAGTCCCCAGAACTCAATATTATTGATCATTTATGCTGTATTTTAGAAAAACAAATAAGCAGTCGATACCCTCAACCATCATCACTACAAGAATTGGAGACTCTTTTAGCTGAAGAATGGACAAAAATTCCTTTGGAAATAATTCAAACTTTGTACGAGTTCATACCTCGTAGAATTCAAGCTACCAAAGACGGTCCTGCCCATATTAAAATAAATTTGTTTGAAATTCTAAGGTGTTTCCATTCAACCCCTGTATAAATAGTTAAAAATCATTGTCTAACTCTCCGTGAAGATTCTGAAGAGGTGTTTATCTGTAAATTGTATGTCAAATGATTTTAAAAAGTAACTGGAGGAGTATCGTGTTGCTGCAAAACTTGTGAACAAAATGAGAACAGTGTCATTGTCAGACAGGAGCTGTTTGGTATTTCAAATGCACATAAAAGTTTTCTGAAGAGTTTCATATAATGAAACTGAACGAGTCTGTTCGGTCTTTATGTCACAAGAATCGGAGTAAGTTCGCTCATGAAATAAATAAATAAACCGTCAGAGTCGCTCAAATGCGGGGATGCTGATCGTCTTTGATCGAAAGGACATCGTTCGTCAAGGGTTTTTTTCACGATGGACATCAAAACATCAGAGCTGGTGGAGAAAATTTGCAATTTTCTGGATGAAGACCGTAGTGTTCTATAAAGGCTTTGAGCATACAGTTTGGAGTTGATGTGGTAATTGTGCACAAAATTATTCACGAAGATCTGAAGATGCGCAAAATTTGTTCTGAGGGTGCTCAGGGACGAGTATCTAAGTAACCAACTACTTGACAGATATGGCCATCAAAACTGTCCCTCACCCTCCTTACGGCCCAGACCTTGCTACCTGTGATTTTTGGTTGCTCCTCACACTGAAGAAGAACCTCAGGGGCAGTGGTTTTGAAGACGAAAGAGGCTGTGACAATGGTCCTGGGCACCTTCACTTTGGAGGACTTTCATGGGGACTTCATGAAGTAGCTGGAATGCTACAAGTGTATTGAAGTCAGAGGCTTCAGCTTTGATGAAGATTAGAGTTTTGTACCTTTTTGAAACGAATAGATGTCTGAAAACTCCTGGAATGCACATTGTGTGTGTGTGTGTGTGTGTGTGTGTGTATACAGAATACATATATGTCTACAATATAGTAAATATGCTTATGCCAATGAGCTGGCAGAATCGTTACTGTGCCGGACGAAATGCTTCGCGACATTTCTTTCGACTTCACGTTCTGAGTTCAAATGCCGCCAGGGTCGACTTTTGGGTGTATAAAATAAGTACTAGATGGGTAATCAACTTTTCTCCTACCCCGAAATTGTTGTCCTTGAACCAAAATTTGAAACCAATATAATGAATATACATATACATGCGTATACAATACAGTACGACACGCATGCGAACCACAATCAATAAATAAACACTGGTTTTCCCACATTGAATTGAAAACCTAACCTAATGACATCCAGTAGTAGCATATATTATCTTATATCGATGTAATGAGGCGTAAGACCTAGTTTTACAGACATGGGAACAAAGCCTATTCATTCAACAACTGATATCGCTTTTGTCCATTTATGACAAAAAATAATTCAACTATATTTGAAATTAGTGTTCCCTACTAAATACTCGCAAGTGCTGTAACATTATTTTTGCCAACTTGCTACCCAAGAAATGTGAAAATTTGATGAGATGAGAAAAACATTAGTCTTTTCAGTTATGTTATAAACATGTTCTTGATCATTTAATTATCTGTATATTTCTTCTTACTTGTGTACATTGATCATAGATGTAATATGTAATAAATTGTTTCTAATTTTTATAAGAGGTCAACAATTTCAGGGGTGTTGGGTAAGTCAATTACATTGAATCCAGTACTCAACTGGTACTTTATTTAACGATTTCCGAAGGTTGAAATGCAAAAAATCAATCTCGCTCGAATTTGAATTCAGAACGTAAAGCCAGAAGAAATGTCGCTAAGTATTTTGCTCGGAGTACAAAGAATTCTGCCAGCTCACCACCTCAGTTCTAATGTGTAACTAATGTAATTTTTTCTTGGCGATTTTGATACTGTTCAACTACAAGAAAGTTATCAGTGTATAACAAAATATACGGAAATATTATTATTATTATTAAAATATATTATATATTAATGAGAGACTCCATGATTCTATTTTATAACTTCGAAATAATAACCTTTATATGTCCACTCCAAATATTTAGGATTATAATTTTTCCCCAAATATTTACTCAGGTATACTCTTCCAAACTGATTTGATATCTGTACTAAACACTCTAAATGCTGCAACATACTTATATCTTCAGATAAAAAATGGGATTCCGATTCAGAATTTTTCAAAGACTTAGGTTCCCGTGGTGCTATAAGTGCTGAAGATTCTGCAGCCGATGATGACGAATTTGAGAAGAACCAAAACAAACTTCATAAATTATATAGGTACGTAAATGTGTTGATTATTTACCAACACCTATTGTTTTTGTTTAAACGTCCTTGTTACTTTAAAAAGAATTACTTACAAAAATTTTTGTTAGTTTTGGTTTTCCTGATTGATTTCCTGATTGATCCTGACCGAAGAAATCCTCATTTTTGATATGGTAGAGTGAAACAATAGTGGCTCAAACCATACCAAGTAGTGTCATCGGAGAGACAGAATACTCTTTCTTAATTCTCCCTCTGATGACAGAATACTTAGCTTACGTAGAAATACTTGCTCAATAATGCATGCTCCACAAACTTAGCTATTCTAGAAACAGCTGTAAAAATACTTACCGATTTACTATAATTATTCTGCACAATGTTTAAATTATAAATTATAAATTAAAGGCTCTAAAGTGATACCGCATGTCTTGCTTGTCTGTTCTATCTATCTATCTATCTATCTATCTATCTATCTATCTATCTATCTATCTATCTATCTATCTCTTAGAGTAGCCTATTAAAAGGCTATGCTAATATTCTTATACCTCACACACACACACTTTCATTTTCCTTTCCCCTTAACTCACTGTCATATTTCTGTGCATCTGTTTAAGGGTTTGCGATGCTGATGGAAGCATTGAAATAACCGAAGTCGGTGGGCGCCCACTTCAAAGTAATATGCTTGATTCCAACGTAAGTGTTGTTGTTGTTATTGTTGTTGTTGTTGTTGTTGTTCTTCCTCTTCTTCTTCTTCTTCTTCTTCTTCTTCTTCTTCTTCTTCTTCTTCTTCTCCTTCTTCTTCTTCTTTCTTTTCTCCTCCTCCTCGTCCTCCTTTTCTCCTCGTCCTCCTTTTCTCCTCTTCCTCCTTTTCTTCTTCTTCTTCTTCTTCTTCTTCTTCTTCTTCTTCTTCTTCTTCTTCTCCTCTTCCTCCTTTTCTTCTTCTTCTTCTTCTTCTTCTTCTTCTTCTTCTCCTCCTCCTCCTCTTCCTCCTTTTCTTCTTCCTCCTCTTCTTCTTTCTATTTCTCCTCCTCCTCTTCTTCTTCTTCTTCTTCTTCTTCTCCTCCTCCTCCTCCTCTTCCTCCTTTTCTTCTTCTTCTTCTTCTTCTTCTTCTTCTTCTTCTTCTTTTACTACTACTACTACTACTACTACTACTACTACTACTACTACTACTACTACTACTACTATACACTATTGCTGGAAGTTGCAACAGTTGCAATGCACAATAAGATGTTTATGTGTGTGTGTAACGAAACAAAACGCTTTTTGTTGAACTCAATTTTCATAATGCACACACACACACACGCACACACATGCCGCAATCGAATACCCTGTTTCTTCAAAATTGCTGGTTTTGTGCCAAAAGAATTTAGGAAGGATCTCTCGAGTTGATCCGATAGTGATTTCCCTTGGAAATCTTATGCCTGCAGTTTGATAGTATCTCTTCCCTTTTATTAAGCATGCCAAAATTCTGCTTCAGCTTTAGTCTCTTCAATATTTCAAGAAATATAAGGAAAACTGCCTTCCCAAATTGTTTATATAATCAGTGTTATGGTATATTCGTATATTTGATTGTTATTCATATATTGCTTTTTACAGGATTGTTTTATTTTAGATACTGGTTCTAGTGGAATATTTGTTTGGATCGGAAAAAACTGTACTGCAAATGAACGAAAATCTGGCTGGAAATTGGCTATGGTAAAAACACAATTTTCTGGGAATTTTTTCATCTATCATTAGGTAAAGCCGTAATATTGGAAAAGTGTAAAAATTAAAACCCTAAAGAATAGTATTGCATTGCCTCTGACGTAGTTTTCTTTTTGTATTCATTGAGTAAAAATTACATTAGTGTAACAGTGTTGAGAGTGAATCGAAATGTTCCAGACCTTGAATACAGCACAGCAAGTTATAAAATACTGCCATGTTAGTTTTTTTATAGGCTGTGTTGAACTATATACAACCAGGAAGATTAAGCTAGAGATGAAAGAGCGAGAGAGACGGGGTGAGAGAAAGAGAGATGAGGAAGGGTGAGAGAGAATGAACTAATGGAAAGAGAATATACGAGGGGTACTGAGAAGCTCCTGCTTTTGGGTAAAAGAAAATACAAGAGAATCAGTTAATTATGATTTTATTCAACATATTACCTTCTCAGATCCACACACTTATTGCAGCGGGCTTTCAGTTTTCTAAGCTCTGTAAAAGAACTCGCAATGTTGGACCTCCAATCAAGCCTTTCGCGATACCCTTAAAGCCAAGAACTTTTCAGCACCTCCTCGTATACACTTTTGTATTTCGATCATAAGAGATTCGTTTGTTGTTAAATATATTTGAGCAAAACTGCCGCACTCTGTTTACTTATATAGGAATTTATCGACAATAAAAACTACCCTGAATGGACTCAGATGACCCGAGTGGTTGAGCAAGGTGAGACTCCACTGTTTAAGCAATACTTTGAGGGGTGGACAGAACCACAAATGGTAATTGGTAAAGCAAGAGCCTATTCTATTGGAAGCATAGCCAGTAAGTTTACATGCTTCTTTTGTAGTTTCTCATATTTAATGTAAGCTCTAATTTTATCAGTTACGAATAAAAACAAAATGATTTCTTGATCAATACTAAAGCATGTTCTTGATTCTAAAACTTAGCAATCCAAGCTTTTCTCTTCTAAACTTCCTAGCAAGATCCCATCTTTGCTGAAGTCATCCGTTTTGCATACATATTAATTTCTTAAAGCCACCACTTGTCTCTGTCGCTCTTCTTCTCTCCTTTTCTCTCCATATTTCGTTTTCCTGGGCTATAATGAATTTGCATTCAAATACTTACACACGCAGAATCACGTCTTACATTAAGTTTGAAAGATGTGGTTCTGAGTTTATACAAATAAAAATACCGGAATGTATTTGTATGAACTAACAAAGATACTTCATTTCATATGTAGAATTAATTGCGTGGAGCCAATTCACTTTTTATAACTCATTATCTCAGACAACGATTTCTCTCTACACGGTCTTTACACCTTCCTTTAGAGTTACAAACACAATAATTAAATAACTATAGAATGAATTGAACTCATCTACTAAAATTAATATCTAATAGCCCTTTCTGCTATAGGCACAAGGCCTGAAATTTTTAGTGGAGGGAGCTAGTCGATTACATCAACCCCAGTATTAAACTGGTACTTATTTTATCGGCCCTAAAATGATGAAAGGCAAAGTCGACCCAGGCGGAGTTTGAACTCAGAGCGTAAAGACAAAGTGCCGCTAAGCATTTCGCCTGGCTTGCTAACTATTCTGCCAACTTGCTGCCTTAAATTAATATGTAATGATAAAATGCAATTTTAACATGTACACCAAAGAATGCCGACGTTTCGAGCAAAACCTTTCGTCAGAACAAGATAACTCTATTCTCATTGTTATATTATTTGATAATATGTATATAATAATGATTTCAAAATTTTTGCATAAGGCCAGCAATTTCAGAGAAACGGGCGATTCGATTACTTCGAACCCGGTTTTTAACTGGTACTTATTTTATCGACTCCAAAAGGATGAAAGACAATGTTGATTCCAGCGGAGATAATATAAAAAAAAAAATTAGAATTATGCTCTCAATTGCACTGAGAAAATAATTCTTTCGTCTGTGTGAAGAAAAGCCTTCTTCAAATCGTCAATATTCTCAGCACCCCTAAAGCACAATGATTTTATCCATATTTACAATACATAAACGTTGGAAAACATTTGCTTGTTATTTTACAGGAGCCAACAGAGGTAAATTTGATGCGAAGATCCTACATAAACATCGATCATTTAATGAAAACGATCAGCTTTCCGATGATGGAAGTGGTTTATTAACGGTGAGTAGATTTTCAAAATTGCAGCAGCTCTTACAACAAAAACGAACGCGACGGTGATAACTGATTTTTATAATAGTGTAAGGCCATGTATTTCGTGGCCATGATATAACCCAGTGATTCTCAGTCGGGGTCTGTATGGTCCCTGACAGTCCATATAAGATTTTTGGAGATTCATGCTAGCAAAATAGTAAATTGGGGTTCCACAGTAATATTTTAAGGGCGTATGAAAAGTTTCGATTTAAATTTATGTATTACAAGAAATAGATAGGTTTTTTTTCTCTAACGTTTTACACAGTTCAACCTACACTAGTTAATGCGTGAAAAACAAAATAGGAATTTTGAAAGAAGTTTCTATAAAACTACTTTTTAAACATCGAATGGTTATGGAGGTCTTCCAGAATAAAATAGTGAAAAAAGTGGCCCACAGATAAAAAAAATGTTTGAGAACCCCTGATATAACCAATCATATTCTTTTTTTTTACTCAAGGCCCGAAATTTTTGGGGAGAGGCTAGTCAATTAGATCAACTCCAGTATGCAACAGGTACTTAATTTATAACGCCGAAAGGGCAAGTCGACCACGGCTGAATTTGAACTCAGAAGGTAAAGACAGACGAAAAACCACTAAGCTTTTCGCCTGACGTGCTAACGTTTCTGCCAGCTCACCGCCTTGATATAATCGATTATATTGAGACTCTAGTATTTTAATGGTATCCCTTTAATAAAACCCTGGATAAATTAAAGGCGAACACTACTTGAGAAAGATTTGAACTGAGATGTAGTTGTTGTTTAGTCCTCCATCAACAAAACCAACAGCAAAACGAGAAACCGTACCGACCGATGAACTTTTGTTTGGTCGTTCAACGTGGAAGAAGTAGAATATACAATACCTGGGATAAAAACGATGGGATGTTCCTGACTGTAATGGCTTTGATTATAGATCTGTTCATTAAAGATAGACTTGTGCTAAACAACCGCAGCAACAACTGCTACATCTCTTCTCCATAATTGCTGGCCTTGTGCCAAAATTTGAACCCAAAGACGGTGAGTTAGCAGAATCGTTAGCACGCTGGGTAAAATGCTTAGCGGCA
>NC_142932.1:50992953-51045453 GCF_046866305.1 Octopus bimaculoides | reverse complement strand
TTCGAGTTTTCGGGTTCGCTCCTATGATGAGCCACTTTGAACAATCGCCTTGATATCATGGCATCATCAAAACTTTTTGAACTGGATTTGTTGGACAGAATCTGTGTGAAAATTTGACGGAGGCATCAATCATGATCATCTTGAGAAGTAGGCTTAATAAGTAATTTCGTTAAATAACACCACTTCATTCTTGTCAGCCTTTAGTGGTGTCAACTTTGTCGCAAGCATTCGGGCTGAGACTTCTATGTGTATATGACTTATCCCCTTCTACTACACCAGTCATGGTGCTTTAAGAAGGGTTATGGTTGCTTCTCTTCTTCCTTTGACTAAGCTATAAAATTGCATTTTATACATTTCCTTACATATGGCCATTTCTTCTAACCCACATTTTTGTAACATCGATGAGTGATGAAATTTATTTCAATCCAGTTTACTGTATTTCTTACCTTCTCTTTTATGGTACTTTCATTGACCAGGTACGAATCACTCAAAATCAAGAGCCGGAACATTTCCTTCGAATATTTCATGGGAAATTGATTGTCTTAAAGGTATACTTTACTATTCTATTTAACCTTTATTGAAATCATGCATCACCTCTTCACTTTTACACTACTTTTCACGATTCGATGTTTACAAAAATAAACAACCTTGTTTAAAAGAAAATATGAATGAAAAAACGGCCCAAATTTTCAACCTGGATAATATTAGGCATTAAAATATCTTAAATAAAGCAGGATCGCTGATTGAATTCAAACGATATATCTATCGCTTATCGAGCAACCATATTATCGATTTCCCTACCACTTCAAATTAGGTATATAAATCTATTTTTCTATAAACGTGCTATTTTGACTTTTTGTACGGTACATTGTCTTAGATTAGTTCATAAAAGTTTAATATAATTTTACGTTGAGAATTTTAACAGTTAATCCATAATACTGGGGACCAGGTAAGCACATGACTCAGTGGTAAGAGCATCAGGCTCATAATTGTGATGTAGTGAGTTTGATCTCCGGTCCGGGCTGTGTGTTGTGTTCTTGAGCAGAAATAAGTTGCAAACGTCACTAGTGCCAAGCTGTATCGTCCTTTGCCTTTCCCTTGGAAAACATCGGCGGCGTGGAGAGGGGAGGCTGGTATGCATGGGCGACTGCTAGTCTTCCATAAACAATATTGACCGGATTTGTGACTCGGAGGGGAAATTTCTAAGTGCAATCCCATGGTCATTCATGACCGAAGGGGGTCCTCAGGGGACTAGGAGAAACACCATCCTTCGGTCGATTTTTCTCAAACCTTATGTAGTGTGCACGCGCGTGAGTGATTCCATTTGTGAGAATAACTACTGGCAAGAATTCTGTCCTGCATCTGATAGTTGTGCTGTGTTCATAGCCAAGATACTTCACACTGACTTTAATTCAAGTACATGTAACTCAAGTACTTGTAAATAGATATAAAGATCTCTATTTGAAACTCATCATCAAATGTAAGCAGTCAGAGCTGTATTTGGTTAAGATCTATTTTTTATATATCAAGACCCAATTTAGTAATTGGATCAGGTGTAGACAGTTGGAAAGGCGTCACCACTGTTTATTTTGCAACAAATTAACAGGAGTTCAAATCTCTGTGACATTCCAACAGTTGTTACAAAAAAAAAAAAAAAATAGACTCTCTTTAACCGTGTATGCATTATTACTTCAGGGTGATGGCAGAAAGATGAGCGATTTTAATAATAAAACTATGTTATTTCACATTCGAGGCTACTTGGAGTATAATACACGAGCTATGCAGGTAAGATTTATTGATTATTTTTAAACTTCTAAACTTTTGTTTTTCTTTAAGCAAATTTTGTTGCCAAGAGAGAAAAGAATATATCAATAATTTAATACTCTATTAAAGAGTGATGGGTGGTCTGGATCGTGTGAACGTTGGACCTTGCAGTATTCAGTTACGGCATTTTATGTTCTGTGTTCAAAGCACGATAGTGAGAACTTTGCTTTCCATGCTTCAAGTACTGATATTGATTTAATCGAGTTTTTCCACTCCCAAAATTTGTAGTCAGCGTTAGAAATCCTCATTATTACTCTATAACAAGAAGTCTAGAAAATAAAACATCGCACCAGGTACCGTGCAGTACTTAAATTCTATCAAGCCTGTATACCTTAAGTCTAAATCTCATTTAAATTGACGATATCTTTTGTTCCTCAAGGGGAGATAAAACAGAATCTCTAATTTGGTATATATATATGTGTGTGTGTGTGTTTATGTGTGTGTGTGTGTGTGTGTGTGTGTGTGTGTGTGTGTATGTTTGTGTGTGTGTGTGGATTGCGCGCGTGTGTGAATGTCAAGTTGTCATTCGATAAACAGCGAACGATAAAATGATAAGATAAGCACAGATTAAATAAATATGGTGGTTAGTATTATCACCTAAAGTCCTTCAAGCTAAAAGAATAAAGTATAAGTTGAAATGAGATGCCTAGTTTTCTCATTCCAATCAGCAACGGTTTTTTTTTCATTAGACATGCAAATGTTTCTAATAGAATAAGGATCAGTTTCTAATATGAAAAACCTTTTACTTTTAGATTTTTGGGGCTGGAGTACGGAGCTATGCCCTTGGCCTTCATACGCTTTTTGAGACTAAAGGGATCAATGCAGTTTACGTTTTTGAACAACTACTAGTCAGTGACTGCATGCATAGGCAGGGAAGGATGCCTCAAACGTTGGCATTTATTAGTGAAAAGACTGGGAATAAGGGTTAGGGCGAGGTTTGATGTTGGAGGGTTGGTCACAATATAGCAGAGGCAACTTTGTCGGGTAGGTTTTGTTGAAGTACTACTCTGTGTATTAGTTCGTTGTCTGTTTTCGAATGTGTATGTCCTATTTTGTTTTATAATACGCATGCAGTAGTTATTATAAAGTCTCTCTGTGTAATTTTGCAGTGAGTATGAGTGCAAGTTTTCTTACTTGTTTGTATAATTAAGTGTTGATTATGTGTTGTATGCGTTATGCGTAGCTATGTATGTTTGTGTATATTTTATGTCTGCGTTTGAAATGGTTAGGTAAGGTACTAAAGAAAAAAAAAAGGGATTGTGAATTAAGATTGTGGGGCGTGAAGATAATTTCTTGCTCTCTGCAGAAACAAGAATTCGATGATTCAGTATGCAGGGTGAGACCAAGCACAGTAAATGCGGGGTGAAATGATCTACAAAGCGTAAACATGGTGATTCTAGCCACCTCCACCAAAATTTCAAGTCTTGTTCTTATAATAGAAACGATTATTAAAATGCTGGGAAGGTGGTGAGCTGGCAGGATTGTTACCGCACCAGACGAAATGCTTAGAGGCTCTTTACTTTCTGAGCTCAAATCCTGCTATGACTGACTTTGTCTTTCATCCTTTTGGGGTCGATAAAATAAGCACCAGGGAAGTACTGGAGTCACTGTAATCGACATCTCGTCATCAATTTTCAGGCCTTGTGCCTATATCAACAAGCGTTATTAAAATGCTAAAATGACAGGTTTTTGCAATGTGAACTATGATTTCTCTTGCGAAGTAATTCATTGCATTTACAACATTAACTTTAATCTTTAAATACGTCTTTCTAGGTTGAACCCGTTGCTTCATCTTTGAACTCAAACGATGCTTTTGTTTTAATTCACCAGGACTACTCATATCTCTGGCTTGGCAGGGTAACTATGCTATTTATATTGAGCTGTTTCTTTTTGTTTACTCTGATTCGCTGATACTTAAGTATGAACATACGTTTAAAGTTTCTCACAAAGAAAATATTCTTGAAGTCATATTGCTGCATAAGCACACATACCCACATGCATATATATATACACATACATCGTAACATATGTATGTATGTGGTGAGGTCGTCTCTACAGATTTTCTTTAGAAATTTGTTACTGGTACTGATTTTGTTACGACGTTTTGTATCCGAGACATCAGATGCAAACAAACAATGAGATCAAAATGACAAATGTGTAATGGGCGTATATGCCATATTTTGAAAGTTTTTGCTCGTTAGCACCCATCTAATCCATTACTCATCCACGAGCACATTGATTAAATAGCCATTTCATATAGCGGTGTAACGCTATTGGATATACCAATTTACATATTAAACACATTCCTGGAAGCTGGTACGTATATATTAATGGCTTGTAGGGACATGGCATTTCGTTATGCAACCATAATATGTTACGAAGTATATTCAGTGTTTTAATAAGTCAATACCGTGTACTACTGTGGTTAGTACAATTTCTATAGAAAATATGTAGAGAGGACGTTACCACGTGATTAAAGTGCACTGCTAACACAGTAGTATACGGTATTGACTTATAAAAATGCTTGATATACTTTGTAACATATTATGGTTACATAACGAAATTCCGTGTGCACACAAGTCATTGATATGTATGTATGAATTTTCTTCGAGTTTTCTTTAAGTTCTTGAAAGAGTTCAAGCCGGGTGCTAACAAAGCGACAAGACGTTTTGAGTTGAGAGAATTCCCAGTGTTTGTATATATGTGGTTGAGTTGGTGTGTTGGTTGAGCTCTCAGTTCATACACCCAAGTGTGTGCATCTATTCACATAAAAATCTCAAATGGAGAATTCTTGGAATGTTTTACAAATTTTCACTATGCCACTAATAGATAGGATTTGGAGAATCCGCGTCGGTTTGTTTTACTTTTTATCCTTGAAACCGAGTATTTTTAGGTTTCTGTGCAAATTTATTGGCACATAACCTAATGCACTTATGAGGATAGGTACAAATGCGAATTTATAGTCATTGTACAAGAGCTGTAAGTTCCGTATTAATTCACCACAAATGTTCTCTTTATCTTGGACTTTTGATTGTACTTTCATATCCGCTGTGCAGCTGACTTCTACAACAGTGCATGACTTTTGTATGTATGTATGTATGTATGTATGTATGTATGTATGTATGGATGGATGGATGGATGAATGGATGAATGGATGGATGAATGGATGCATGCATGCATGCATGCTTTGATTTACTGGTCTTTACGCAGTATTCAGGATACGGAAACTCCTACTTCAGTTCGTGTAGATGCATACTGATTGTATTCACGAAGATTACAAATTTAGGCTGTATCAACAAATCATCATACGAATAACTGATATGTGAAGATGCAAGTGTAAACAGTAAAAAACAAAAACAAAACATTGGAAATAATGTTAAATAAATGAGAGATATTCGGGTATTTTGAAAGTTAGATTAGTTTCTTGGGTTGATTTATATGAGGAATCACGAAATACTGGTTTGCAGAAGAGAAATCACAAATTTTATAAAGACTAAAAGAACTCTTGGAACAGCTTACACATAACACATGAAATATTTACTAGATGCCTCCATCCAGATTATCTAACCCATGCAAAATTCCACAATTAAAAGATTAGTCTTTCCCATGTTTTCTGCTTTCAATACCTTGAATAATACTTTGTCACCTAGGGTTATACATACATAGATACATACATACATACATACATACATTTGTGTGGAACTTAGCTCAACTTGAGCACTTCGAGTCTAGCCTGTCTACGAGTATTGTTAATTAATAACAATATCTATAAATAGATCATTTCTAATTTTTGTAATCAGTGCATGTGTTTTCACTAGAAATATATATATTTGCGAGAGGTTAACAGGCATCTTCAGACAGCTGGTTTTGCTACTTCAGGCTGATGACGAGCAATGACTCAGAAACATGTCCCTGAATGCAGACTAGGCTGGGTGGGGGTGCTTGCAAATATAAGGACACAGGAAATGTGTCAAGGCCGACAGGAAGCGGTCCAGCTTCCTAGGACTAAATAGCAGCAGTATGATTTCCTTATTGGGACTGTCACATTAAGTTGACAGTATACAACTGCAATATCTATAAAATAATATAATTTATACATACATACACATACACACATATGTATATATATATATATATATATATCTATATATATATATATATATATATATATATATATATATATATATATATATATATATATATATATATATATATATGTGTGTGTGTGTGTGTGTGTGTGTGTGATGGACTCTCCCGTTAGAGAGGATGTATGAGTATTTTTGCCGAACTACCTGTACAAATGATTTGCTTATAATGATCAAATTTATGTACTGTACATTGGTTCACTCCCTTCATAAAATCGACATTGCTTGGACAGGTGTACGGTGTACCACACATCAGGTGACGAAGTGATCATAGAGCAGCATGTTTTGCTCAAGAACGCAATGCACCATCCAGTCAAGGAATTGAAACCACGATCTCGCGATCGTGAGGTGTAACATCCTAACCACTAGGCCATGCACCCTCAAAAAGTGCGTGAATGTGCATGTATGCATATTTTTCTATATTTTACTCTTTTAGTTGTTTCAGTCATTTGACTGCGGCCACGCTGGAGTGCCGCCTTTAGTCGAGCAAATCGACCCCAGGACTTATTCTTTGTAAGCCTAGTACTTATTCTATCAGTCTCTTTTGCCGAACCGCTAAGTTACAGGGACGTAAGCACACCAGCATCTGTTGTCAAGCGATGCTGGGGGGGGGGGACAAACACAGTCGCACTAACACACACACACACACACACACACACACACACACACACACATATATACACATATATACGAAGGGCTTCTTTCAGTTTCCGTCTACCAAATCCACTCACAAGGCTTTGGTCGGCCCGAGGCTATAGTAAAAGACACTTGCCCAAGGTGCCATGCAGTGGCTGAACCCAAACCATGTGGTTAGTAAGCAAGCTACTTACCACACAGCCACTCACGCACCTTTTATTCAATTTAGAAATATTCTTTTTCATATAAAACAATTCCTACACGGCCACACACAGGAATTACGTTAAGGAGGCGCATTGTTTTTAGAATACTCAACCACTAACATGTTAATTTATTGTGCAGGCTGTTTCGTTGATCGAGCTATTAGAACGCTCATCTTCGAAACCGATGGAGGTCTATTTACAATTTAGCTGTATGTATGTATGAATGTATGTATTTATGACATTAAACTGCATCCGATTGTGAGGCTCTAGTTCGGCAGTTGTGGGGTTGTGGGAAGCGTAGTAAGACCCCTTAATTACTATTACTCCCTGATCCGTTCTGACCTGGAACAGGTCAGAACGTCGGGTTCCATCTATGGTTTAAATAGATTTTCCAGAGTTAGATGAAGCTCCCGTTATTTTTGGCAAAGCCGTGGGACAGGCAACTCTTCTAGGAGAAAGATAGTATGGCATAAAACTTGCAGTCAAATTATCTTGCAATGCTTGTTACTAGAACCTATTACGGCGTCCAAGAGAGTGGCGAAAGTGTTGTACAAGCTGGTGTCACTTAAATCCATAACATACAGGTATCTCATTATCATTTCCTTTCCGGATCCGTTTTATATTTTATGAAATTCTATGGCGATAGACGCGTGGTGAAAAGTCATATCCGTGCACATGCAAGGATGAAAGTAAATCAGCACAATCGGGTTGAATATGAGACGTCTATCATCTGACAACATATGGCAGTCATTATGTATGTATGTATGTATGTATGTATGTATGTATTATGTATGTATGTATTTATGTATGTATGTGCTATGTCTCAAGCTACTGCTACCTAGCACCTTCAGATGATCTCTACACAACTGCTACTCGACTGCTACTCCACTTCTACTCAACACTCCTACCACGGTCAGACTACCACTATTTATATGTCTTGGGAGATCCTACTTCTTCGCCTGGGGGCGTCGACCAACAGTATGTATGTATGTATGTATGTTTGTATGCATGCATGTATGTATGCAAGTGTGTATGCATGTGTGTATGTATGTATGTATATATATATATGTGTGTATGTATGTATGTATGTATGTATGTATATGTATGTATGCATGTATGTATGCATGTGTGTACGTATGTGTGTATGTATGTATGTATGTCATTATTCAGTTTTATTTCAAGATTTCTTGCCAATAGAGAAAGAGCCGGTTTCTAACCTAGGTCCAAGACTCCATCATTGGAATTTCGATACCAACAGGGTATTTGTGTATGTACGTATATATCCATGCATGTATGTATCTGTCAGTCTGTCTATCTATCTGTCTATCAATCTATCTATCTATCTATCTATCTATCGATATTTATTTATTTATTTATTTATTTATTTATTTATTTCAGGAAGCCAATAGTGAGGAACGAAAAATGGCGAGAAGCGTAATGAGCTATCTTACAAATATCAGGTTAATGTTTCAGTTTGATCCAGCTGTAATTCCTACCAAAAATGTATTTTGCTTTCGAGTGTAGTGGCAGACCATTTGTATTATTTTATATTCTGCGAATAAAAAAGCGAAGGCGTGTGGCTTAAGGGTTACGGTATTCGAATCATGATCGTAAAGGTCGTAAGATCAATTTCCGGTGATGCGTTATGTCCTTGAGCAAGATAGTTTATTTCTCGTTGCTCCAGTCAACTCAGCTGGCAAAAATGAGTTGTACCTGTATTTCAAAGGGCCAGCGTTATTACACTCTGTGTCATGCTGAAACCCCCTGACAACTATGTTAAAGGTAGACGTGTCTGTGGAGTGCTCAGCCGCTTACACGCTAATTTCACAAGCAGGCTGTTCCGTTGATCGGATCAACTGGAACCCTTGTCGTTGTTACCGGCGGAGTGCCAGTATAAAAATTAAGAAAATTGACGTGTTCGAAAAAATATTCGTCAAAAATTTCTTAACTTTCGTTTTGTTTTTCTGTTTTTGTTTCTGATTGCTTATGTCTATTTCAAACCCATGATAATTACGAGGTAAGATATTTGTTGTCTTAACACCACACACATAAATTTCATAGTAAATGAAATGTAGAAGCTCCAGCTTTATAAGTGCGTAAAATTTAAAATAATGTTTATTTATTTTCAGTGATCCGGCCGTAATCCTTGAAGGCAAAGAACCGGATAAATTTTGGGAAATTTTAGGAGGCAAGCAGGATTACGCCACAGAAATAGTTTCTCAGGTATAAATGATTAAACTGCTTTCTTGAATCGCAGAATTACAGTACTGTATGAAAACGAAAGCCACGAAAGACAACTGTAAAAAGGCTTAAAATATTACGACTTAAAGAAATTTAATGATACTAAATTTGTGTATGATCCTAATAATAATTCAAACAAATATCAAAAATATTATTACAGTAGATAATCCAAACTATCTAAATTTATAGAAGAGGGAAATAATGTTGTAAGGCGCATCCATCCATCCATCCATCCATCCATCCATCCATCCATCCATCCATCCATCCATCCATCCTTCGGAGGGGGCTGCTGAAAAGTTCCTGGTTTTGGGTAAAAGAAAGTACAGGAGGATCAGTTAATTATGATTTTATTTAACATATTCTCCTCTCAGATTCACATGCCTATTGCAGCGGTCCTTCAGTTTTTCTAAGCCCTGTAAAACAACTCGGAAAGTAGGACTGCCAACCAAGCCTCGTATATACATACGAGCACCCCTTCGTATATACATACATGCCCACACATCCATCCATCCATCCATCCATTCACATACTTACACACGATGGCCATCTGTGTAACATTATATATATATATATGCTGTTTTAAAACTGTATATTTATCGGATCAAAACGAAAATCGTCCTTGTAGTGATTCATGAGAACAACAGATGTATTTTTGTCTTCTTGCGCCTTCCCAATGATGATCACTCGCTAGTCAGATACATAGACGAAAGATGGCCTCTCTGATGTAAAGGAAACAGTAAATAATTCATTCACTAATATTGCGAATAACAAACGGTCTGAATAAGGACAAGGTGTACGCTGTTGAAACAGGCATTAAATTATAATGAATAATATTTAACGTTGAGAGACATGAGGCTGTGGCTTTCGTCTGAGAGAAAATTTATTCATAGACATGGGTTAAATCACAATGTATATAGGTTATAGGGGCGAGCCTATATCCTATATACATTGTGTTTTGCTGACATTTAGACGATGCCACCAGCCAGAGGATAAATTGGTATCTTGATACAGTTTTCTATAATAGTAACCCAATAACTGCAATATCTGCCTCCCTACTCTGTCATTAGTCTCTGAGACTTTGAGAGGCTCTTCTAACTAAATCATAAAAGAGAGAAAGGTTTTGATTACGGGTTGTGCAGCAGGCGGGACAGTATGCATACAAAGCTTAAGGTGACAAAGTAACAATTTTACAATCTTGGTATCACCGTTTTTTAAAAAATTATATAACTCTTAAACAGTTTGATTGGCAAAAATAAGCTTCATTAGGAGTTACACCTACCTCACCTCTTTACCCCACGGTATGATGAAAATAAAAATTAATTAATTTCCGTCGGTTTCGAAAATAAATATTCAACTGTACAATCAATTGCCTACTTATTGATTTAGCATGTAAGTGGCTAAAAATTCCGTAGAAACGCGTTCCTTTAACGTAATTCTCAGCTATAAGTAACGGTCACTCTCCGATAAGTTTATTATGGTCGAGCCTGTGGCAGTGGAGACCGGCTTTCTTGGCCCCGTGGACCATATCCCTGTTCACCGCTATCGGGGTGGAGATTGCTGTCCGCAAATGCGAACCTCATGCGTCGGAGTGGCTGTTTCAGCACATCTTCCTCGCCATCCTCCGGGGCAACACTTGTTCCATTTTGTCTGCTGCAGACAGGGAGGTAACTTATGACAACGTTTAACCGCAGCTTCCCATTTCTTTATGTGGTAGAAGATATAGAATAAATAATAGAAAGTAAACAACATAACAATCAGTGACATAGTACATGACAAGGTAATCCCTTAAATTACAGGTGTGATCATTTCAACGGGCTTCCATACAATTTCATTCAATCCAGTTTCACTTATGATAGAATTGGTAACAATATAGTTTTCCTTGTAATTCTACAGCCTTATTTATTTATTTACAGGTAAATGGGATAGAAATGCCACCACGATTGTTCCACTGTTCTAATGCTTCAGGGTATTATAAAGTTGAAGAAATTGTCAATTTTAGCCAAGAGGTCAGTAAAACTTTTTCCGACAATAACATTTTTATATTGACAAATTACCTTGTGTTTGTAGCAGGAGACGAAATAAGATCATGTAATATTCATGCTACTATGAAAGAATATGGCTTCTGAAGTGATTAAAAAAACAGGACAACTCTAAGGAATTTAGTATTCTACTGGCTAATATACGCTATGTTTCTAGTGTTGATATGGGACCTTAAAATTTCGAAGAGGGCCTAATCGAGTAAATCGACTTCAGTTCTTAATTGGTACTTTATTTAATTGACACCACTACCAGCAACAGCAAGAAGAAGAAGAAGAAGAAGAAGAAGAAGAAGAAGAAGAAGAAGAAGAAGAAGAAGAGCAACAACAACAACAACAACAACAACTACAACAACAACATCAACAGTAATAATAATCCTTTCTACTATAGGCACAAAGCCTGAAATTTTGGTGGAAGGGCAAGTCGATTACATCAACCCCAGTGCATAAATAGTACTTATTTCAGCGACCCAGAAAGAATGAAAGGCAAAGTCGGCCGTGGCGAAATTTGAACTCAGAGAACGTAAGACGGACAAAATGCCGCTAATCGTTTTGTGTGGCTGCTAACAATTCCGCCAGCTCACCTCTTTGACGGGCTGATTACTACCTAGATCAGATTCCAGGAAACCCCAAAATGGCTGAAGTTCAAAAGATAGTGCTCATGGGAACTGCCCATATCCTACGTAAAATACTGTCTATGTGATCTCAAATTTTAAAGCAAACACATAATTTTCTTATGGTTTCTTAAACATTCACTTGAACAAAACTGTACAAATCCAAATATATGGTACCCTAGGCATAACACCTACATGAACTTCTAACTTGTTGTCTCTTGAGGTCTCTGGGTGAGACTTGGATCCAACTTGTACAAATGCAAAACAAAAGTCAAACATAAAATAATAATAATAATAATAATAAAATTAATAATAATAATAATAATAATAATAATAATAATAATAATAATAATAATAATAATAATAATAATTGCGAAACGGAGAGAGAATGGAAAACCCGGATGATGATGGGTACAAATACCTTGGGATCCTGGGGCTGGACAATATCTTGCACAAAGAAATGGAAGACAAGGTCATTACTGCATATTTCAAGTGCCTCAAACTTCTCTTGAAATCAAAGCTCAACTGAAGGAACCTTGTGACTGCCATCAACATATGAGCTGTTGCTGTAGTCCGCTATAGTGCACCCATCCTGAGATGGACACAAGCAGAGACTGACCATCTCGATTGCACCACCCGAAAGACAATGACAATGCATGGTGCCCTCCATCCTAAGGCAAATGTACACAGGCTCTACATGAAGAGAGGTAAGGGTGGATGTGGGCTGACTAGCATACGGGAGTGCATCAATAGTGAAAGAAGAAACCTAGCAGAATATTTGCTAAACAGCAAAAAAGACCTGCTACAGTATGCTGCTAGTGCAGAAGGAGTTAACAAAAATGAACTTGAGAATGCCCACGAATTCCGAACAAGAACAGCTAACGAAGGAGAAGAAACCCTACTCCGTGTGGAATTACATGGCCAGTTCCACTGTGAAACCAACAACTTAAAAGACCAAGGAGCATCATGGAGGTGGCTCTAAAAGGGTGACCTAAAAAAGTATACTGAAAACCTAATCAACGCGGCCTAGGACCAGGCATTAAATATCAACTCAGTGAAAAAGAATATATACCACTCAAGTGCATCGGACATCAGACAGAATGTGTGGGAAGAGGGTCGAAAGTGTGACTCACATTGTTAGTGCTTGTGAAAGTCTTGCAGAAAAAGAGTACAAACGTAGACACGACAAAGTAGCCCAAAACCTCCATTGACTACTATGCCGTAAATATGGATATGAGTCTACGGGGACGAAAAGGGGAAGGCAAAATTCCTCGAGGACTTTGATTTCCAGACAGACAAAGTGTTAGAGCACCGAAGGCCGGATATAGTAACCTTTAGGAGGAACAAACGTAGCAGTGCCAGGAGATCATGAAAGAAAGAGAAAAAATTGATAAATATGGAAACCTGAGAATTGAGGTCGCTAAGATGTGGTAGCTACGATAGTCGAACATAAAGGTTATCCTTGATGACATCGGTGCATTGGGTTCAATACCACGCAATCTGGAAAAAAAAACATCTGAAAACCTTAGAGATATGCTACAATCTAGATGTATTACAAAAGTCATCATTACTAGGAACTGCACGCATACTGCGTAAAGTACTGTCTGTCTGAGGTCCTTGTGATTTGACAAACAGTGCAAACTCCCGGTAGATACAATATCTTCAATCAACAACCTCACGAAATTGTATACTGTTTGACGTCTATGATGATAATAATAATAATAATAATAGTAATAATAATAATAATAATAATAATAATAGTAGTAGTAGTAGTAGTTGTTGTTTTTGTTGTCGTTGTTGTGTCAGCAACATATCGTTCGATCGCTTATAAGTTTTGCCTTAAGTGCCTTCGAAAAACCAAGTTTCAAAGATTTTATTCTGTGTTGCATAGAGTTTCAAAGATTCTGAGAAGCTGTTCATCTCCTTTGTATCTTTGCCCCTTGGGGTCGAATTTGTGAATTACTTCTGTGGAGTTGGTTCATTTCTTTAAAAAAATAATTAATAAAACCGTGGCATCGAAGTACTCGGTAAAAGTACAATTACAGGGAAGTACAATTACAGACAGGAATAGTTGCATTCCCTATGTTAAAACAAAGTAGCAGCACCTCCCCCCCCCCCGCCCCGCCCCGCCAGTACCGACCGAAACAAGAACAACAACAGCAACAAGATGAAAACAAACAAGAGGAAAACAACAACAATAATAGTAATGAAAATGAAAACAATAACAAGGAGAATGAGAGACAGAAAAAGAAGAAAATTAAATTGCTGCTCTCAACACACTTGAAAGTATACCACCACTAATATTAACAAGCAGAAAATAAATCAAGATACCATAATTAATAAATACGGCTTCCCGAACGCTTTACGAGAGGAGGATGAAATATTTTTATCCATGCAAGATTTTTTTAAAATGGTAAATGCTCCTTACAAGGACTGGCCAAAATATCCATCTGTTAGGAAACGAACCCCAAACTGTAATTTATAAATGCACAAGAATAGAAACTCAGCAAAAGGGGCAAGCGACAAAGCAGCAAATAGAAAATTCCCTCGGTCCAGTCAGGGTTGTTGGCACTCCGTCGCTTACGACGTCGAGGGTTCCAGTCGATCCGATCAACGGAACAGCCTGCTCGTGAAATGAACGTGCAAGTGGCCGAGCACTCTACAGATACGTGTACCCTTAACGTAGTTCTCGGGGATATTCAGCGTAACACAGTGTGACAAGGCTGACCGTTTGAATTATAGGCACAACAGAAACAGGAAGTAAGAGTGAGAGAAAGTTGTGGTGGAAGAGTACAGCAGGGTTCGCCACCATCCCATGCCGGAGCCTCGTGGAGCTTTTTTAGGTGTTTTCGCTCAATAAACACTCACTACGCCCGGTCTGGGAATCGAAACCGCGATCCTATGACCGCGAGTCCACTGCCCTAACCACTGGGCCATTGCGCCTCCACCCAGTCAGGGACATAAAACATATATCGCTAGGGAGAAAAATGCGGTACAGTAGAAGGTGAAGTTTTCGATAGCCGTTTATACTTTCGTTTCAGATATTTTACGATTTTCATTTCTTAAATATTTCGCTTTTGGATTTGGTTTGCAAGATGCTGCATGTGACTTCGTGTCTTGAAGCATATTTTGTTGTGTCTAGAGTGAATCATTCTCTTTTAGTGCCTTATTGTTTAACACACTCATTAGTAAAGTTTCCACTTCTTTATTTTTCAAAAATTTTCGTTGCGTCTTGCAACCTTTCAATAGTTGCTGAATCTTTCCGTTATGTGAGCTGCGTTCTTTTTGTTTGTTTGTGCGCATGTGTGTGGGTCTGTGTGTTTGCGCATAGACATGTATGTATGTATGTATGTATGTATGTATGTAAGCATGCATGTGTGTATGCATGTATGTATGTGTGTGTCTGTGTGTGCCTATGTATATGTGTTTGTACGGGTGTACGTTTGTATGTATATATTCTGCATATTCATGTGTTTGCGTTTTCGTGTTTGTGCGTTTTTATGTGTATGCGTGTACCTCTGTCTCCTTGTGTGTGCATGTCTGAGTGTGTGTGTGTGTGTGTGTGTGTGTGTGTGTGTGTGTGTTTTGCAACTATGTACCGTGTTTGTATGTATGGATGTGCATCTTCATATGTGTGGACACGTGTCTCCATATGTGTCCTTGTGTGAAGTGAAATGTGTGTGTATATGGTCATGTGTTTCAGTCTTCTTTTGCGGTACGTGTGCTTGTCTGTTCATATTACCTATCCGTCTGTATGTCTATCTATTTGTCTGTTTATTTTCATATCCTGTTTATTTTTATATGAAAATAAACAGATAGACATACAGACGGATAGGTACATAGGTAATAAGGGCAGACAAGCACACATACACACACACAAACGCAAATGAAGACTGAATCACATGATCATATACACACACACTTCACTTCACACAAGGACACATATGGAGACACACATCCACACATATGGAGATACACATCCATACATACAGACACAGTACATAGCCACAAAAGCCCATACACACACGCAGACACACAGTCAGACATGCACACACAAGGAAATAGAGGTACACACACACACACACACACACACGTGCAAACACACACATGCAAACACACGCACATAAAAACTTACAAATACGAACACACAAACACATGAATATGCAGAATATATACACATACATACATGTATACACACACTTACATGCATTCATACATACATACATACATACATACATACATACATACATACATACATACATACATACGTGTGCGCATACACACTGACCCACACACATGCGCACGAACAAACAAAAAGAACGCAGCTCGGATAACGAACAGAGTCAATGACTATTGAAAAGGTTGCAAGACGCAACGAAAATTTTAAAAAAATAAATAAGTAAATGAGTGGAAACTTTACCGGTGACTGTGTTAAATAATAAGGCACTAAAAGAGAATGACCCTCCCCAGACACAACAGAATTTCTTAAATATATTTCCTTTATTTCTCTAAATACAAAGGAAATAATTTAATTTACAGATTTTTTATTAATATGAATTTTGTAGTGAGGACCATTCTATATTTGTATGTACAGTTTAAACGTTATACACATCGTTATAAATATAGATGTTGAAAATTGCAGGATCTTTATGAAGACGATGTTATGCTTTTGGATACATTTAAAGAGGTCAGTATTTACTGCTGTCGTTCTTTATTTTAAACTATACTGTGCTTGATAACAAATATATCCAAATCCTATACAATATTTTGGCCAATGATTCTAAACATCCCTGCGCAATATAGAAAACTAATTATCCAATACACAATCAGAAACATTACGCACATACAAACACACTCACATGTATTTACATACATTTTACGATGTCTTATAACGCCCGTTTCGCTACCATATAGATTAAGATTCAACAGACCCCAAATCCTACATTGAACACTTACCTGTGTATAAGGAGCATATGATTAGATCCAAGCTACAACGAAGGAGCCCCATATAGTTGAAGTGCTCACAGAAAACAAAATTAACATTTCGAGTCCTTCATTTCGATCATTTCAATGATTTCGTGAAAAAAATTACAATTTTACACACACACACACACACACACACACACACACACACACACACACACATACACACACACACACACACACACACACACACACACACACACATTACACGCGTAACTACGTCCCTCAAAGTAATTTAAAATGGTAATAATCTCCGCACTTACCACAAACTGAACTACATTACAAAAATACAATTTTTGCTATGCAGAAACCCTCTTTCTCAGAGCCAGAAAATAATCCATCTCCAACAGCAGTTAATGCCATAAAAATCTCAACTGAGATCTATAATACTGCTGTCACGCCTGGGACAGTATTGATAAGCTCTATACATACAGCCTCCACTTCACTGATTGACACGAAGTGGCTTCCATTCATAAGAAGGGATTAGTAAATTCTTTTGTGGCTATGACCCTTCTCCCTCCACTAAAGCGTTATTTACTTCACGGAACAACCTAACCTCGTCTTGCGTTTTCTACTTAAACGTTGTAGCTCCAACATTTCTCCCCGATCCTTTCGCCTTGGGAGGTGTATATCCATCCATCCATCTATCCATCTATCCAGTCAGCCAGCCAGTTATCTGTCTGTCTGTCTGTCTGTCTGTCTGTCTGTCTGTCTGTCTGTCTGTCTGTCTGTCTATCTATCTATCTATCTAGCTATCTATCTTTCTATCTATCTGTCTATGCGTCTGTCTTTCTATCGGCCAGTCAGTGTGTCTGCTTATCTGTCGGTGGGTCTGTCTGTCGACGAAATCCATCACCGCAGCCGTAGAGCGGGGAGTGCACGTTAATGATAGCGCGAAACTAGGTAGAAATGCATCGAACACTCATTCAACGCTGCTCGGACGAGCTTTGTCACCCTCTGATACATACTGTTTGTGCTTTAAAGCACAGCGCGTCTTAGGGAGATATATCTCGGCGCATATCGCACTTAATTTTGCCTTTCACCAAGTATTTACATTAAGTATGATACATGAATGGATCTATATTCTGGCAGTTTTACTACATTCTAAAAGGCCTTGGGTTTTATTTTTCTTTCCCACTCCCTGGATTCTATCACTTTCTATCTGTCTCAGTTCCCTTTTTTTTTCTATGTCGGTTCTTATGGTTACTCATATGTACAATCTGTTTTAATATACACATTCTGTCTAATTTTATGAATGCGTACAAAATTATTTATACAGGGGTTCATCGTACGCCTATCTGTGTACATACAAATTTACCTAATTCTACATACTTCTGAAAGTGGATGTTACTCTTCAAACTCTATACTCTATTTCTTACATATTCTTATATTATTTTTTGGTAGTGATCTTTTCCATATATATACATGCTTTCTCAGATAATATTGCACTTGACTTTTGAAGCTCCAACGGAGCTATAAGGGGATACACAAGCACTCAACAATATGTGTGTGTTTGCATGCGCGCACGCACGCACGCACACACACACACACACACACACACACACACACACACACACACACACACACACATGCATCACCGTGCTTGTTTCTCTATGCTTGCCGACCAGTGTTGAGTTTACATCCCCGTAAGCTGGCGGTTCTGTTCAAGAGACCGACAGAATAAGTACAGTCTTACAATCTTAGAATAAGTACAAGCTTACAAAAAGAAGTACTGGATCGGTTTTCTCAGCTAAGCCATTAAGGCCGTACTCCAGTTCTCTGACTAAAACATGTAAAATTAAAAAAAAAGAAGGAAGTAGATATTTTAGTTATCTTTTTCTTCATTTCAGATTTATGTCTGGATTGGTAAAGGTGCAAACGAAGAAGAAAAAAGAGAATCTTTAGAAACAGCCATGGTTTGTAATATAGAACTTCAAATTTTCATTTCATTTCTATATCAACGTTTGATAAATATTTATCAAAAGAAGAGAGCGAGAAATATCATATTCGATCAACAGAGCCTTTAGGCTTGGATGTGAGGGCCGTTTGCTCACGAGAGGAATATCATCTACATTGAAATATGAAATCACCTGCTGACAAACTATTTAAAAATTCAATTAGAAATAATGATTTAAGCATTCAGATTAAAATAACAATAGTGGTTTCAAATTTTGGCACAAGGCCAGTAAATTCAGTGGCAAGAGGAAATCAATTACATAGAACCCAATGCTCAGCGAGTTCTTATTTTATCGTCCCCGAAAGGATGAAAGGTAAAGTCAGCTTCGGTGAAACATGAACAACGACAACAATAATAATGATCCTTTCTACTAAAAGCACAAGGCCAGCAAGTTCAACGGGGTGGCTTAAGTCGCTTACATCGACTCTAGTGTTTCACTGTTACTTAATTTATCGACTCCGAAAGACTAAAAGGCAAAGTCAACTTCCGCGGAGTTTGAACTCAAAATGTGAAAACGGATAACATACCGCCAAGCATTTTTCCCGACCTGCTAACGATTCCGCCAGCTTACCGCCTTTTCTACTACTACTACTACTACTACTACTACTACTACTACTACTACTACTACTACTACTACGGGCGAAATGCTTAGCGGTTTTTCGTTTGTTTTTACGTTCTGAGTTCAAATTCCACCGAGGTCGCTTTGCCTTTCATCCTTTCGGGGTCGATAAATTAAGTACCAGTTGTGTACTAGGGTCGATCTAATCTACTAGGCTCCTCCCTCCAAATTTCGAGCCTTGTGCGTAGAGTAGAAAAGAATATACATAACTTCTCATTCTCGAAATCCCTGGGTGACCAATGTGAAATTCCTTAAGTAATCATTTTTGTAGTGTGGCTGGCACTACGACTCTTTGCGCGTACATCAATACATTGTCACACATTGAGAATAGGTTCGCATTTGTGTTGCGCATATTTTTATCTCTTTTGGCCTTCAGTTTTTCTTTGGTTTTTTAAAATGAATTCATCGGTTTCTGATTTTAATTTTATGTCTTGTAATGTAATGAGCAGTTTACGTATGACGTTACACAAAACATTTTAAATTTAATTTCCCACTCATAACGCAGCAATTACAGTATCTTCAAATGGTCCAGCATTTTTTGAAATCAGTCTGGCTATAAACAATCTGCGTGACCTAATTTCTTAGATGGTATATACTCCATCTTAAAATCATAGTTTAATAATATAGTACCCCAGCGTTGCAACATATCAGCAGTATGTTTAGGGATTCCTTTCTTCGACTCATATACAAATAATAACGGACGATGATCAGTCTATAGTCAAAAACTTCTACTGAATAAAAATCTATGAAATTTTTTTTACGGCCAAAATAATCGCTAGTTCCAAAAAAATAATGCCAGTAAGGTCGCTATATTTGTCGGAGAGGGCATATTTTTAATTGCGTCTGCCCTCGACGGATCTGGTCGACATCAATTTCTGTCAGTGATTTGTCCTCAATATTTTAGTTTCGTTAAGAAAGATTCACACATTTCTTCATTTAAAAGTAAAGCTGTAATCCCTAATATTTTCGAGCACATATTTTGCGTGCTCTACGAATTGGCTCCGGGGTTCACTTTCAATGAGTATATCATCCAGATATGGAATTGCGAATTCACAGTCCGCTAACATTGCATCCATAATCTGTTGAAAAATCACCGGCGCGACTTTTAAGCCAAATGGTTACCTGTTGTATTCAAACAGTCTTTTATGTGTGCTAATTGTTAGCTATTTAGAGCATTCATCATCTATTCTAATTTGTAGATACGTGTCAGAGAGATCCAATTTAGAAAATATCTTGCCACCGTTTAATTTCTCAAATATGTTCTCTGGAGTTGGTAGCGGATAGTGGAACGTTTTAAGACATTGGTTTAAGCCGATGGAAAAATCGGCACACACCTTGATTTTATTATTCTTTTTCTTAACGTACACAGTTGGTGATGCCCATTGACTATATAATTCACTTTTTGGATAACTCCAATGCTTTCTAGTCTCTCTAACTCAAAGTTAATCTGTTCCAACGCTGCAAAAGATACTGTTCGTTTTGGTTTAAATACCGGTATAGCATTTTCTTTTACTTGAAACTTCGCTTTTGTTTTGGTGCACAGACCTAATTCATCAGACATAACTTCAGAAAAAAATCTTTTTTAGTCTTTTTAAAAAAATTCGTCTGACGACTTAATTTTACTGGCGGATAAACCATTCACATTTATAGGGAGGTCAGATTAATGGGGAGGTCCCATAAGTTAAATAATTCCATCCAGTCTGTTACGAATAAATTGTCATATCATTCAACGCAAACATTTTGGCATTTAAGGTTTTTCCACGAAATGTAATGTCACTTAACATTTGTCCTTAAAATGTAAATTTTTCCTGAAACACCACGTGCAATTTTCGAACTTTTTTTTTATATGTACCTGTGTTTATTATCGAGATATCACTACCCGTATCCAACTGTAAATCTACGTTTGTGTTATTAATTTTTTGCATACACAAATTTCCTTTGAGCCTCATTTGTATTTCTTGTCACCGATAACCTGTTTATGTGTTTTTTTTTCTGTAGAACTGTTTCTTAGGTTTTGTTTTACAGTGTGATTTTTTATGATCTATCTTATCACACTTGAAGCATTTTATATTTTTAAACGGACAGTTACTTTTAAAATGTAGACCATTGCTTAGCGGTATATTGTCCGTTTTTATGTTCTGAGTTCAAATTCCGTTGAGGTCGGCTTTATCTTTCATCCCTTTGGAGTCGATAAAATAAATAGCAGTTGAGCAATGGGGTCGATATAATAGACTATTACGTCCCCCAAAATTCAAAGCCTTGTTCCAAAAACAGAAAGGATTATTGTTATATTATATCTTGTTTTAACCGGTGATGTATTGGCAGAATGATAAGGAGTGGAACAAAAGCCCCTGTAATATTTTATTATGGCTCTTCACACACTTATTTGAATCCTCCTGAGATCAATTTTCCTTTCATCTTTCTTGGGTGGATAATATCCTACACAAGTATCGGGGTCAATATCATTTGATTAAACCTATCCTCTCGTATAATGTTGGTCTTCTTGTGCTAAACAAGAAACAATTATAATGACTATTTGTTTTTCTTTTTATTTATCCCTGAAGGATTACATTAAATCTGATCCGACCGGTAGAACTGTTGATGCTACACTGATTGTTCAAGTAAAACAAGGATCGGAACCTTTCAAGTTCAGAGGTTGTTTCATCGACTGGGATCCCAAACGTTGGGCAGTAAGTGCCTTATTTATATTTATATTTGAAATGTATGCCTATGATTACGCGTCAAAAAAGCACTGGCTGGCCGGTAACGTATTTTTCTGCAATGTATTGATTGATAATTTATCCTGATCACGCTATTTAGTAGCATTATCACGCGTTTGAGAATAAGAAAAAATTATTTCTGTATCTTTCAATACACCTCAACGCTTCTAAAACAGACTTTGTTTACTTTCATCGTAAGTTGAAGTTAACATTAGCGTCTTATGAAGCTAAATTTATAAGTTCTAAAATTGCAGTAGAATTCGTTACTGGGAAGTTTAGCTTAATGGTAAAGCACTTGACGCGTAATCACAGGGATGTGAGTTCGAGTCTCATGGCTGGCTGGTAACGTATTTTTCTGCAATGTATGGATAATTTATCCAGATCACGCTATTTATTAGCATTATCAATAATAGGATAAAGTCTTTTATAAGAATTTATCAAGTAGCTAGCGTGAAAAAACCTCATAAGGGAAAAATCCATCATTTATTCCCTAAAATATATTTATTTATATAAGGGCATTACTCTACATGAATGCCTCACGCTAAGAGGGACACTAAGATCAAACTACCATAATAAACACATTTTTACCGAACGCGAGGAAATGCAACTCTCAAAGCTAGCCCCATAAAAACAGACTGAATTATAGATCATGATTTCGTAATTATTGCAGTAATATGCACCTTTTACTCAGCAGTACAGTATGATCAAGACACATAAAAATAAACAAAAAATCAATATATATGGATATATAAAACAACAGATGGATTGTGGTTCACTACAGCTGTTTCAGACGTATTTATTATTGATGAACAGAAGTGTAACCTCATGCAACCCCCACAAAAAAAGCATTTTCATCAGGTAAATACAGGTAAGAATTAACAATTAGAACTTCTCAAGAACAAGTACATGGTGCCATATGACTTGGCCAACTTAAATTCGGTCAAAGACCTTGGTGCTTTCACTATTTTAATATCTGATTCTCTCAAATCCTGGAAATTATATATGATAGATCGCTGACTACTGCACGCATTTTGTTCTCTCCTTGTTTCTCTCCTTGTTTCTTTCTGTGTTCCTTTCTGTTGAAGAGCGTAGGCTCGAAACGTTAAAGACTTTTCTATTCCCGAGCGTTATACTAATACATCCATTTGTTGTCTACACCACCTGTTTCGTCTGTTGTTTTTTCGTGAATTCTCCCTATATATATATATATATATATATATATATATATAAGACTTTCTTATTTTTGTAGAAAGCAAAATCATACGACGAGGCTAAGCAGGAATTAGAAAGAGAGAACGCTGGCATTGCTTTTGTCCGTGACGTAAGAAATTTTCTTATTTTTAGAAACCAATGAATTTCGTCGTTAATAATTTTTGTTTGTGTGTGTTACAAATTTAAAATTAGAGAAAAAAAATGAACCCCAGCATGAAAGGAAATTAACCCCAATTACCTCAGATAATACAAAGTTTAAGAAAATAACGAGGATTTATTTAGGAGTACATCTTTTCTTGAAAGCCAATTGGGTAAAATGACGGGCATGTTTCGGTCTTGTTCAGCCTCATCGGTTCTGTATATTGTTTTCGCATGATCACCCCTAGAAGTGATTAGTATATGTGGAAATAGAGGGAAAGAAGTGGTACTGATTATGAATATTAAGAATATGATTGAGCAAAAATACCTCAGACGAATGTTCAGCAGCACTTTAAAAAGAAGAATTACTCCTAATTTCACTGTCTTTATCTTCCAAAACTACTTGATTAGCAAATATTATTGAAATTATCTCCCTTGTTTATTTATTTCTTTACATTTTAAACACCCCTACAGGACGTTTCTATCAACTAATTGGTAAGATAGTTACACCTGATTTCTTTTCATCGTACTATATGCGTGTGTGTGGGGGGGGGGGTGAAAGAGAGAGAGAGACTGCACTGTGTACATATATGTGTATGTACATGAGTATATATATATATATATATATATATATTACTTCAGGACTTTTATATAATTTGCATTTGTGCGTATGTATGCATACAAAGGAAAGTAAGAGAGACTCAAATTTGTGTATCAATTGTGAAAGTATGTTATATAAACTTATGGCTTTTCCACAATAACAGATCAATTCTGTCTACAGGAACTCTCACAGTACACAAAGAAATATCCCATAGAGCAACTGCGCCGCCAGTTTCTACCGAAAGAAATCGATCGAACCAACAAAGAAGTAAGTTAGTCTAACAGACATTTCTTTTTGATTATCTATAAAAGCTTTATATGTCAGAAAAAGAGAAGAAACTGGGCGTTAAATGAAATAACCAAAAGTTCTTAATGAGTTAACTAAAATTAGAAACTTGACAATGACAGTATTCATTTGTAACGAACTAAGATTTCATATTTTATTTAAGGCCGAGAAATAGGGAGCAGAGGTATTCAAGAGTATTTTAAAAGTGTTTTTACTGCATAAATACAGTGAAACAATCTATCAAGTGTGAATCGATTCCAGGGCTCTTTCTCAACTCGCCAATACTTTGCGTTTAGCTCTACAACGCTAGCTATAATTGATTTAATAACTATAGTTAACTTTGGGAACGTGTCTTCTGTTATAGCCCCGGGCCGATCAAAGCCTTGTGAGTGTTTTCGATAGACGGCAAATGAAAGAGGCCCGTTGTGTATGTATATGTGTGTGTGTGTGTGTGTGTGTGTGTCTTTGTTCCCATCACCACTTGACAACCGGTATTAGTTTATATCCCTGTAACGTGGTGGGTCAACAAAAGAGATCAATAAAATAAGTGCCAGGCTGAAAAATAAGTACTGGGTTTAATTCTTTCGACTATATCTTTCAAGGTGTTACCCTAACACAGCCGCAATTCAATGACTAAAATAATTAAAAAAAACAACAACAAAAGATATAAAAGATATAAATGAATAAAAAAAACAACAAAAACTATAATTGACTTGTGACTGGTTAATACCTACACCACTAAGGCGGCAAGCTGGTGGAACCGTTAGCACGCCGGGCAAAACGCTTAGCGGTATTTCGCTCCACCTCACATCCTGAGTTCAAATTCCGCTGCGGTCGACTTCGCTTTTCACCCTTTCGGATTCGATAAAATAAGCGCCACTGTTGGAATTGACGTAATCGCCTTGACTCTCGCCCGAAATTGCTGGCCTTGTGTCAAAATTTGAAACCAATATTCAATCATATTACACCACAAAAAATATTCTGTGTTTAATTAATAGTAAAAGTTGAGTGCTTCTTATTTTGCTTTTCTTTTTCGCCTTTCAGAAATATCTTTCAAACGAGGATTTCCAGAAAATATTCAAAATGACTCCAGAAGAATTTTACTCAAAACCAACATGGAAGCAAGTTGAACTGAAGAAACAAAATAATCTTTTCTAACATAAAAAAAACTTAAAAAAAAATACCAAAACATATTTCAATATTATTGACATGTGTATGTCTATCCATATATATATATATATATATATATATATATATATATATATATATATATATATATATATATATATATACATCACAAATTGTTAAAATGAATTGAGACAAACGGCACGAAAACTGAAAATTATTAGTTTATCGTTTCAGATGACTGTTTGAAATGGACTATTCACGTTTCGGATGTTAGTTTTTATTCAGGAAAAAGAATAATGAGAAGCAGTAAAAGCGAAGAGGGAAGAGAATGAATGAATGTTTGAAAAAAATTTAATTGGAAGAAGGAACGCATGAGGAAGGCTCACATAAGTACATACATACATACAAACATACATACAAACATACATACAAACATATATAATCCTTTTAACTTAGATAATAATAATAATAACAACAACAACAATAGTAATAATAATAATAATGATGATGGTGATAATGATAGGTGTAGCAGGTGATGCAGTAGAAATTTGCCTGAAACTACCAAATCTTGAATAATAATAATAATAATAATAATAATAATAATAATGGTTTTAAATTTTGCCACAAGGGCAGCAGTTTTGAGGGAGGAGAGAGTCGATTACATCAACATCAGTGTTCAACTGGTACTTATTTCATCGACCCCGAAAGGATGAAAGATAACGTCGACCTCGGCGGAATTTGAACTGAGAAGGTAAGACAGAGGAAATGATAATAATAATAATGATACTACTACTACTACTACTACTACTACTACTACTACTACTACTACTACTACTAATAATAATAATAATAATAATAATAATAATAATAATAATAATATTAATAACCGAAATACAACTTTAACACGAAATAACTTTGAAAATAACTTTTCTCAACAACACTATGAGTAAAAGATGTTTTATATGACACATTCTACTAGTGTCCGAAGTTTGAAAGTGTTTAGTTACAAAAAATTAATTTCTCGATCTGACGTTGAAAGGGAAAAGATCCCAAATACCTCCCAGGTCACCTTTGTCTTTCATCCTTTTGAAGTTGATAAAATATTTGTTACTCAAGTACTGGAGTCGATGCGATCGAGTAATTGCCACTCCCAAATTACTAGACTTGTAACAAAATTTGAATCAATTATTAATAATCTCATTATATGGATGAGGACTGGAGCTAACCAAAATAATTGTTAGGGTATTGAAAAATTTTGCCGGTCGAGAAATTGCTGGTTCGTATTCTGTCAACACAGTGCTGTTGACAGAATACGAACTAGCCAAGATGCCAATAGGTTAGACATCTGACAAGAATATCTGTAGCATCTAATTGCAGCCCTTACACCCTGAGTTTAAATCCATCAAGGTCAACTTTGCTTGTAATCTTGAGAGCAGATGATATAATGTGCCACTCAAGTACAGGGTTCGTTTTGATATTCCTGTAAAACATCCTAGATACAGAGGGAATTATAATACACTTTGCGGTGTAGTAGATACTACAAGTATATAATTCTCCACCATGATCAACTTCAACAACGCAACATTGATGAGTCTTCTTGCAATATCAAGTCCTCCTACGAGAACAGCTATCTGTAATAGACCAGCATAAAATCCCGTTTCCTATTTATGCCATATCATTTAAATGTTTAAATGTTGAGAAAACTGGAGTTGCGAAAAAAAATATTTATAGGAATATTTGCTGATTCAAAAAGTACACGTTTTTTTAACGAAGCTAATTAAAGCCGTGATGCATATGTGACTCACTTTCGATTTTCGGATACTCGTATTGCTCTTTCACTTAAGTTACACTTCTGTTGTCATTGGAAAACGTTTAAACACTCCCTTTTACTATTTGTGTCTATTTTGCATAGGTTTGCATTAATCGACACAAACTATATGAATTGTAAGAGTATAACATTAAAAGATAGACTCAATGTCATACATATTTAATTCTGCTTCAAGCGGGAGACTGACTGAATCATTTATGCATCAAAGTATATATTCTTGATACTTAATTACGGTCACGGACGTTCTGAGTTCACATTCACTTTGTCATTTGTACGACCGATGGAAACAAAGGCGAAATTGATCTTGAGGAATTTGAGCTTAAAACGTTGAAAGCTGGAACAAATACCGCACACTATTTTGTCCGGAACGACCTGGCAGAAACGTTAGAGCATCGGACAAAATGCTCAGTGGACATTCTGAGTTCACATTGATTTTGTCATTTATTTCCTTTTATCCTACCAGCGTCGATATTAAATACAACACTGGTCAAGTACTATGATTGATTTGATATTAATATAAACCACTTTAGATGTGAACGGAATTGTAAAAACAAGAGGTATGTGAAAGTGCTAATAGACATATAAATGTCAAGGTGAAATTCAGCAATGTTAGAAAGCAGATTGCTGAAACTAATATAGCAACATTTTAAAAATACTTACAATAAATAATTCTCTACTTACTTCCAATTTTTTTTTTATTAACTTCCCTCTGTCGCTATGCGTATGTGCCAACGTCATTTATACAACCATTATTAAAAAATGCACAAAATACTAATTTAGTGAAATCTCGTATTAAATCATTAATCAATTGAATTTTTTTCTGCAGTTATTATTCTCTGTTGTTTGATGAAAGATTTCTTACTTAGACATTTAGAAGGAATAGATTAAGTTAATCCAATCAAGCCAGTATTTTACTGGTACTTTATTATATATAGGCGCAAGTTCCGAGTTCCGGGTTCAGTCCCACTGCGTGGCACCTTGGGCAAGCGACTTCTACTATAGCCTCGGGTCGACCAAAGCCTTGTGAGTGGATTTGGTAGGCAGAAACTGAAACTTGTGTGTGTGTGTGTGTGTGTGCATGTTTGTGTGTCTATGTTTGTCCTCCACCCACCCCCCAACATCGCTTGACAATTTAAAGCGACGAGCTGGCAGAAATGTTAGCACGTCGTAGCTTTTGAATTGTTAAAAAGCAATACGGTGTTAAAGTTGTTCAAATTAACTGTATATTTTATCTTTCACTTATTTAAGTCATCAGACTGCGGCCATGCTGGAGCACCACCTTGAAGACTTTTAGTCGAATGCATCGATCCAAGTACTTTCTAAGTCTGATATTTATTCTATCGATCGCTTTTGCGGAACCGCAAAGTTACAAGGATGCAACCACGCCAACATAGGTTATCAAGCGTTAGTGGGTGAACAAACACAGACAAAAAGACATACACATGCGACGGGCTTCTTTCAGTTTCTGTCCACTAAATCCACTCAAAAAGTTTGGGTTGGCCCAAGATTTTAGCAGAAGTCACCTGCTCCATGTGCCACGCAGCGGAACTGAACTCGGAGCCGTGTGGTTGGGAAGCAAGCTTCTTACCACGCACGCAGCTACGCAGACTAACTTAATAACTTATCCATTTAATATGTACGATATGATTTTAAGAAAATGGCTGCCGACAAGTATAGAGCAAAATTCTAGTGGAATATCGTTGATATAGAATGAGAAGTACAATAAATTTCTGCAGATACTTGATAACATCATTTTGTCCATTTTCAAGAGAGGTCGCTACTAATTACTTTAAAGTCATTGAAAAGTTAGATGTGAGTTAATTTTCTTCTACTACGTCAAGTTTTTTTTTCTACTATTTACTCTCTGAATGTGGAGGCGCAATGGCCCAGTGGTTAGGGCAGCGGACTCGCGGTCATAGGATCGCGGTTTCGATTCTCAGACCGGGCGTTGTGGGTGTTTATTGAGCGAAAACACCTAAAGCTCCACGAGGCTCCAGAAGGGGGATGGTTGCGAACCCTGCTGTACTCTTCCGCCACAACATTCTCTCACTCTTTCTTCCTATTTCTCTTGTACCTGTATTTCAAAGGGTCAGCCTTGTCACACCGTGTCACGCTGAATACCCCGAGAACTACATTAAAGGTACACGTGTCTGTGGAGTGCTCAGTCATTTTCACGTTAATTTCACGAGCAGACTGTTCTGTTGATCGGATCAACTGGAATCCTCGATGTCGTAAGCGACGGAGTGCCAACAACACAACAACTCTCTGAATAAGCACAAATGTATTGCTTGTCGGTAAGTAATAGGACTGTTAGCTGATTGCTTTTATTATTTTGATAAGGAGTGAGAATTTTTTAGAACAGGTGTTGTAGGTTGAGTTTTGAAAAGCATGACAGCCTATAGTCAGTTTCAAATCTTCACCCCAAAAAATAATCACGATTATTAACCAATCTAATGCCTCAGCTAATCTTCGATCTTTAAGAGTCAAGTTCCTGATTCAAGAAGGAGGTTGGAAGCTGACTTGGTGCTAAGATACATGATACATGATACATGATACTTGGCGCTAAGATACATGAAATTATATGAATGTGGCCAAGATAGGGAGTGCCAAGTACTGCAGCGTAGAAGGTTCGAAGTTAGGAGATCAGAGAAGAGATTTGTGCTGTTGAGGAGATACGGCAAAGTTTTGAAGTGAATGATTTGTTGGTTTGAAATGTGGAGAGATTCTGTCCTAAGGTCTGAGGCTTAGGTTTCTACTCTGTTCTTTTTTCTTGTGGAGTATTTCTATCAATGTATATGTATATATGGCGTATTTGTATGAACGTACATGTATGTATATTCATTTTTAGATGCTTATCCAAACACATTTATTTGGGATTGTGGTCGCTCTATATGGTTGATTACTAGCGTATTCTGCAAATAGTATATAAAACTCAGTATACAAGAGGTTAGCAAACCTTATGTGAGCACTTTTTTTTGTTTTTCTAAGCTTGTGACTGTTCAGCTTAATTTGTATTCCCGTACGTATTTCTTTTCTTTCAGATCTGTTCCCCTTTGCTATTTCTCATCGTAAGTGCCTAAACATCCCCGATTCCTTTTGTTATATCTATGGCCGTTTCATAATTCCTAACTAAAGGGTAAACATCGGCGCATTTGTAAAGCCCAGCTATTTTACATACTTCAAAGTTGGTGATCGAGACAAGTCAACAAGCACAAGATGAATGATTTGGCACGCGATTTATGGCAATCAAAAAATTCCTCAGAGCTATTAGGAAGACTGAATGGGGAAAATTTGCTTGAAAAAGGAGCGAAATTATCCTACTTTCGATCTTAAGAAAGTACATTTCCGCAGTACTTTCGAAGTGACAGTAGGTTTGTGTATTACCATAACCAGTGGCGTAGCTAGGGTATGGCAGACAGGGCACTTGCCATGGGTGCAGTTCTGAGTGAGGCGCAATTTTGAGTCATGAATGAGTAAAGTAACTTAATTTTGACAAATTCTTCAGTCCATGCTGCGGCAAATTTTGTTGATTTTTGTTGGTTTCAAGAATGTGGGCCAATGCATTGCTAGTTGCATTTTGCGCCCCACCCCCACCCAGAAAACCACCCCACCACGATATTTGTTGTTTTGAATCAAGAAGTATGCGGGTAGACCATAGCGCCCCCACCCGCAAGTTAATATCCTTCTACCTTCAGACCATCAACGGTGCACTCCTCCCTCTACCCTCGCTTGTCAAAGTATACATTCGCTAGTTTTTTAATTGGTTACCTGCCAAGTAAACCATTTGAGCTGTACACCCCCTTGCAAATTAACATGCAGTTTAGTCAGAAGTAGCTACTTCCTCTTAACGTTTAAAGCTCTATACGCCTGGCTATTTGGCCGACAGTTGTCAACGTTCTCCGCAAACAATTGGTTGTTCCGGCAATTTCAGATCATTAATCTTTACACTGACGATCTTCTTGGCGCGTTTATCTTCTTGGCGCGTTTATCTTCTTGGGAATTAATGGTTACGTTTCTTGCTTGCTCAAAGTTGATCATACTTGCGTGAGTAAATATTTCCGATATTCTTATGTTTCTGCACAGTGGTTGGTTTAGTTTCAAAAGATCTGAAAGATTATTTCTGATATGTTTTTTTTTCACTTGCATATGCAAGCAGAGTAATTTTTCAATGTTAAAACGTAAACATGAGCCAAATTTGTTTACACGTTTTCTAACCAGATCCATTCAAAACCATCCAATCAAAAATCTTTAATTTTGATGCATATTATGTTTCCAACACTGCAATGGTACGGGCTCGAAATAATCGGCTTTTTACAGAAAATATTGTGAAACTGTCAAACATTTGCCTTACGTGTGACTGAATATTGAAAAAAGTAAAAAGTAGTGTATTCATCATTGTAAAACTCAATATTTACTTCCCAGGATGAATTGGGATTTTTATTTTACCACAGTGGTATGCATCGTTACTTGCTCTATCTGATGTAAAAGAATTAAAGTGCGTAGATCTGCGTAGAGCGAAGTTATCCGGGATAATATTCTTATCCAGCTATACAGACTGGATAAGAATATTTGGTCGCCCAGCAGCTAGTTGAAACAAAAATAGTCAATGTGAAGGGGTTCATCATATGGGTGCAAATATCTCTCTCAGTCTCTGAACCCTTCGGAGCATTCTCCAATTGCGTAATTTCATGGTTGAATTAAAATTTATCTAATTGTAAAAGCACTAAAAGTCACCGTCAGTATATGAGTTGTAATCTTTCCATATGAAGGGAAGCGGTGGACGATATAACAATTATTCATTTTACGTTGATACAGTAAATCCTCCCGAGAACATTTACCGTAGGATTTCCCGTCAAAAATATATAATTTAATATGTAAAGCTAATATTAACACATTTAATGCAGGAAACAACCAACCAAAAAAAGATAACTAGAGATAATAATTGTTATAAAGTTTGACAAAGGTCCAACAATTTCAAGGGAAAAATTTACTCGATTGCAGTAATTGGTACATCATAAAGATGAATTATAAAATCGATATCGGTGGCATTTAAACAAAGAACGTAAAGTGAGAAGAAAGGCTGTTAAGCATTTTGTTCGACTGGCTAACGGTCCTGCCAGCTTGCCATCTTATGAATAGACATAACAATATAAAGAAGAAACAACGGTAAGTGTTAATACTTCATTCTTATTTACTAGCTAACCCTGTGCCGTTAGAAATGACGGCTAATTGTAGTATTTTATATATAAATAAGGTATAAAATAAGGTACATAATAATCACAAGTACAAATATTCACATACTTCTCATGTACATGTACATACATACACACATATACTCAGAGTTGAAATGCTGTTTGATTTCAACCCTAACCGTTACCCATTTCTATTGCACACACACACACGTGCACACACACACACACACACACACACACACACACACAAACATTCACATACCCCCTTTTACATACACATACACTCACACAGAGTTGAAACGCTGATTTTTTTCCTCAATCCTTCCTTATTCATCTATCACCGTTTCCTTTCTCCATTGCTATTATTTTCTCTCTCTCTCACTACTTCTCCTTCACTAAATTACTATTTTCTATCTTCTCCCTTCACTTATACTACTCTTTCTCCTACTCCGTCCTATTCCTACTCTGTGATTTTGGACAAATACACACACACACGCAAATATATAAAAACACTACGCTCATTATTATATTTGGAGATGACAAGTATTTCTGCATATACAATGAGAATTTTATCGGATCAAATTATCTGAAGGACTTTTGAATTTACTTTAAGTTATTGGAGCAAGCTGTCTGAAGTACTTATCTCAAGCTTATTTTCAGTCACAATGTTAAAAAGACGGACGTTAAGCAAGTTCATGCAGTTAAGAAGAAAAAGAAGCAACACAAAGCAGCAAACATTACAAGTAGAACATACACATCCTTGTCTAGATAATTTCTTTAAATATTTTCATTCCTGTTTACAACTTTATATCCTATTGTAAACTTTATCCTTGTTTTGCTGTTGATAGTGGAAGTTAATTCTTTGTTAGAATTCACTGTAAGTTCGTCAAACTAATCATAAAATTAATCGTATGTTATATAATAATTACAGTTATTTCATTGCTGCTTGAGTGATTTAGGATCTCAACCCAGAATCGATTAATTTGTAAGTATTATTTAAGAAAAATATGGGTGCAAATATCTCTCTCAGTCTCTGAACGTACATACATACGCGCGCGCGCACATACACGCACACACGCAAATGTATGCGTATATACATACATATATAAACGTACATATATGTGTGTGTGTGTGTGTATGTGTGTGTGCGCGTGTGTTTGTATAGACGTACATACATATATCTATCTATCTATCTATCTATCTATCTATCTATATATATATATATATATATATCTATATATATATATTATTTTATTCTTTTACTCGTTTCAGTCACTTGTAACACCGTCTTGAAGGGCTTTAGTCGGACAAATCGACACCAGGACTTATTTTGTTTTAAGCCTAGGCTTTATTCTAATAGTTACTGGCGGCTATGCGGTGATGGGAACACAAACACAGACACAAAGGCACACACACATATATACATACACACACACACACACACACACACACACACACACACACACACACACACACACATATATATATATATACATTTACGACGGGGCTTCTTTCAGTTTCCGTCTACTAAATCCACTTACAAAGATTTGGACGGTCCGAGGCTATATTAGAAGACACTTCCACAAGGTGAAACGCAGTGGGACTGAACCCAGAACCATGTGGTTGGGAAGCAAGCTTTTTACCACACAACCAAGCCTGCGCCTTCTGTATAAATATAAACGGTATATACTCGAGTAATAGTCGATCTCATGTAAAAGTCGACCCCCTATTTTTGGCCAAAAAATTGGGGATTTTCCATAGACCCCGTATAAAAGTTGACCCTAGTATTTCATGAACAAGACAACATTTGTGGGCTAAGGTACCGTATTATCCTGTACGTAGAAATAACTCTGTTACAAAATTGTGTGGCTGCTTTACTGTAGCTTGCTCTTGGTGGAATGCTTGGTGCTTATAATGGAATGCATGGTACTTATAGTAGAACACCATTTAATAGTGACCACTACACATCTGGTGAAAAACGGGTTTCACAGACAGCATTATTGGCGAACACTGGTAAATGCCACTGTCTGAATTCGTACAAAGACATGACTTTGATTAGCCTGAAATCATTCAATTAATCGCTAGATCAGTGGATCCCATGCGACCCTTATATTTTCCTCATCACCAAATACAATAAACACATGCGTCATAGGCTCGTCTGTTTACATGGTGAGAAACATATTTTCACAGACAGTACTATCGGCGAATAACAGCAAACGCCACTGTATGAATTCGTACAGAGGCATGACTACGGTAAGCCTAAAAACATTTAGTTAATCGCTAGATCAGTGGTTCCAAACTTTTTTTGCCGCGGAATCCTTCGACATTATTTTTAAAAACGTGGAACCTCTAACTTTCAGAGAACCCTGGGGTTTTGCAGAACACATTTTGGGAACCCCTGGTCCAGATTAACAACTCTACACCACATTATGGACATTTACTGCTAACTGCACATGAGAGCTACGCGATCTTGTTTATAGGTTTTTATTCTTTAATAAGACGCGTATTTTAATGCATAAAATTGGTAATATTACTGTAATTCATTGTTTTTATATTTTTATTCACTTAGAGATCAGTTGGGCTTCTGCTGTTGACATGTTGAACCCATAAACTTGACCTTAAAATTGGTCTAAAAAATTCGACTTTTACACAAGTATATATATATATATATATATATATATATATATATATATATATATATATATATATATATATATATATATACATAGGGGGAGAATTCACAAAAAAAGAGCAAAAGACACAGACAGGTGGTGTAGACGATAAACAGAGGTTTTAGTATAACGCTCGGGATGTATGTATGTATGTATATATATATATATATATATATATATATATACATATATATGTGTATATGTATATATATATATATATTGAAAGAAAGAAAGAAAATGGAGAAACATGGAGGAATGAATAATTTATTTGTATGACATAAAGATGTTGAAACCTTTTAAAAACATAACAATTCAAATAAATTATATGTTGTAAAGCTCAAGAAGAAAATGGGATATGCGAAAAAACCTACATATATGTTTCAGTTCTAGCCCCTAGTTACTATGCATTTCTAAGCATTTGGTTATATGCTAAGAAAGGTATCATTTTTAACTATATGGGGCAGAATCTCTTCAGTCTTATAATGAGCTTATAGAACTAAGGTTATCATTTTTCTTTGAAGGATGTAGACAGAATATTCTGTGTGCATTCTTCAAAGAAATGTATTTTCCCTGGTGAAAGAGGTGGTGTCAAAAAATCAATGTAAATATCTTTTTTATGACTGGACAATCGGACTCTCACAAACAGCCATAGGATTATTAACTGGATAATAAACACCTAAACTTTTTATCTTATAGACTCTTAATTCTTTTTATAGCTTCGTTTTATAATGTGTAAGTCTATCTATATATGTATTTATTTTTTCAATATATTCTTAATGTATATATCCATATATCTATAGATTTTTATATGTATGGTTTTCATGTAGTGATTACTCTATACACTTTTATATATTCGTTTATTCTTTTATTCTTTTATTTGTTTAAGTTATTTTGATTGCGGTCATGCTAGAGCACCGCTTTTAGTACTTATTCTATCAGTATCTATTGCCAAACTGCTAAGTTACAGGGGACATAAACACACCAACATCAGTTGTCAAGCGACGGTGGGAAACAAACACAGACACACAAATTCACACACACGCACACACACACACACACACACACACACACACACACACACACACACACACACACACACACACACACACACACACACACACACACACGACGGGCTTCTTTGAGTTTCCGTCTACCAAATCCACTCACAAGGCTTTAGTCCGCTCTAGCCTATAATAGAAAACACTTGCCCAATGTGCCAGTCCACTGCGTGGACTGACAACTCGCAATCTCGCAATGTGCCAGTTCACGCAGTGGACTGAAGTTTATTTATACTTCTTATGAATAAACGTTTTTAGTCTTAAATAGTCTAGCTTAAACTATTGCATCATTTAAATATGTGCTAATACTATCTTTATTATCTTAACCTTAAACTTCGTTCAAATTGTATTTTAAACGAAAAAAATTGTTCAAGTTGGTGTTTGCATATAATATACCTGTTAGCTTATTTTATAATGGACGTAGGGTTGATTATGGAATGTTTATTATTTTGATATTTTTAATAATATTTTTCTATCTTTATATAAGTATTTTATATACATTCATTTATTATTTATTGTTGGTTGATATATACATTCATTTATTATTATTATTATTGTTGTATTTTGACCTGAAGATTAGCTATATTTTTGAATAGAATTGATTTTCCATAGTTTTAATCGATTTTAATCGATTTAAATTTTCTTTCTATTTGAAAATTGGTTATGAAACACGCGTAGTCATTTTATTATCTTTATCTTATGATATTTACATTGTATTATATTATACTTATTTATTGTGCTTTTAATTATTAACTTTTCTCTATGTGACAGTGGATTTTCAATGATGAGTTCATGAACCTTGTTTTTTTTCCCTAAAACTATATATATATATATATATATATATATATATATATATATATATATATAGTTTAAAAAAAACAATAACAAAAAAACAAAAAAACAACAAAGTGAGGACGTGATATGGATAATATTATTGGACGCTCAGGAAAGGAAAGAGAGAGTGTATGACGTTTCGGGCGTAGCCCATATATATATATATATATATATATATATATATCAGAATAAAAAGTTTATTGTTGTACCATTCTAAACTTTTTATTCTTTACAAACAATACACAATGCTTCAAGCGAACTACAATACTCTTCTATATATATATATATATATATATATATATATATATATATATATATGTATGCATGTATATATATATATATATATATATATATATATATATATATATATATATATACACACATGTATGTATATGACGGAATCTCCTGTCATTAGACAACGTATGAGGGTTCGACAATTTTCTTACCGAACAACCACACAGATGATTTGGATTGACATAAGCTCACCCCCGCCATCAGATCGACATTACGTGTACAAGTGCAATGGGTACCACATGTCAGATGTCGAAATGATAGCAGAGCAACGTGAAACGAAGTGCTTTACTCAAGAACACAACGCAACGCCCGGTCTAGGAATTGAACGCACAATCTCCCAATCCGGAGTGCAACACCTAAACCACTAAGTCATGCGCATATATGTATGTATGTATGTTTATCAATTTGTGTTGCAAGATTCCTGATGTGATATTGTGCGTTGAAGCAGATATACGATATGAGCAGCATCTATTTGACAACCCCACCCTTCAACAAGAGTTTGCATCCCTCAACAGACAAATAACAAAATAGAAGCACGCCTTACCATAGCCAGTAATAAAGTTAGGCAAATTTTAGAACAATACAGGGTAATACACACTCAATAGACATATATGCATTTACCTGTGACACATATAAGAAATAGGGATAGATAAATAAAAAAAAGATTTTGAGAATAAATTAATAAATATATAAATAGATAAAAAAATAAATATATTTGTCATACACCAGTGATAAATATATGGAAAGGGCATTACTACAGAATAATTTCACACACTAGACTTCCCAAATAAACATTTTTTTTTACCGAATGCGAAGAAATATATATATATATATATATATATACATATGAGGTGCATTCTTGAAGTTTTGAGACTTTCATAAGTGAAGTAATTATAACTGTCGTAGATTGTTGTACTTTTAGTATATCATTGCTATACACCGAACAAGATGACCAGCCAACTTTTGCTTTCCCAGATTGAAGAAGATGGCTGTAACTGTACTTTGAACACACCATAGTAAACACTGCTTGTCATAGCTGACTAGTTTGCAGAATGCAGTGGAAACGGTTGGAAGATCGCTCAGAAACTTATGAAATGCTCTAGACTGCTTATAGATTAACTTTTCGCTGATACTAAAGGTTCAGGGACGGTTCAGAGGATGTGAAAGACGATGAGAGGCGTGGTAGTGTGAGGGACGTCAAAACATCAGAGCTGATAGAGAAAATATGCAACTTTCTGGGTGAAGACCATCGTGTATCTATAAAGGTTATGAGCATACAGTTTGGAGTTAATACGGCAAGTGTACACGGAATTATTCACGAAGATCTGAAGATGCGCAAAATTTGTTCCCAGGGTGGTCAGGGACGAGTATCTTAGTAACCAACTACTTGACAGATATGGCCATCAAAACTGTTCCACATTCTCTTTACAGCCCAGACCTTGCTCCGTGTGACTTTTGGTTGTTCTTCACTCTGAAGAATTTCAGGGGCACTCGTTTAGAACACGAAGGAGTTTGTGACAACGGTCCTGGACACCTTCACTTTGAAGGACTTTCATGGGGCCTTCATATGATGGCTGGAGTGCTACAACGAGTGCATTGAAGTTAGAGGATCCTACTTTGGCAGGTCAGCTTGTTTGGTGTATAGTAATGATATACTAAAAGTACAATAATCTACGACAGTTATAATTATTTCACTATTAAAAGTCTCAAAACTTCAAGAATGCACCTCGTATATATATATATATATATATCACTCTCTCTCTTCCCTTTACACCGGCATGGTCACATGCTTCCGGTCAATAATCCTTTCCTTCCTCGGCTTTCGCCAAGTAACGCACGCCACCACTTTGTCTCTCTCGGTTCCGTGCCTCATCGCGTTCCTACACACATAATTTTTCTCGTCTGGCCGTAAAGCCTTTTCTGTTTGTTTTCCTGTCTTGTTTTTTGTCCGCCACTACATTCCTCCATGGCTAGATTTAATTTGCGTATACAAATTTAATCTGCGATCCATGGGACGAGCCGTTTTAACGATGCGTCCTGCCCGAAGCTCGTCGAAACGCCGGTGTTAAAACGTGGGTAGCTGATGAAGTAGAATGTTCTCTATGTGGCTCGTGTGTTCTCGTCTACGTTTGTTTGCAATGTCCTGTACCCAGATATGCACCTATACATACAGGTGGATGTCGGTATGCACATACCTGTACGTATATATGCATATACTCATTTACTTTTGTTTTTATATATATATATATATATATATATATATATATATATCCTCGCATTCGGTAAAAAAATGTGTTTATTTGGGAAGTCTAGTGTCTGGCATTATTCTGTAGTAATGCCCTCATATATATATATATATATATATATATATATATATATATATATGCGTATTATAGTTTATAATATTGATAAAGTCCACCGGTATTCAGTCACATATCTCTTTTCAGGTAAGTATTCTTGCTGTTGTTTTATAACAAAGCGCCCTTAAAAGTTTTTTTATGTTGATATTCTGTTTTGGATATGTCTTCCACACTTGTGTTGAATGCAACATGGAATTTAGATTTATCTTCATGAAATCAATGCATTCATCAAAACTGTATTAATAACATCATCAATAACATATGAAGGTTATGCTGATAATTTAGTCTAAATGTGAGATACTATTGCATTAGTAACTGTCTTACCTTACAGCCAGGTGGATGCTGCAAGTATTGATCTGCAGGATAACACTGCAATGAAAGAATTAATTCAGCACAATATGGAAGGACAGACGTCCCATTATCTGGAAGCTAGATAAAACTACGTACCACAAGAGCAACACAACAACTGCAATCAGATGTTAATCTAAGTGTCAGCAAAATTTGTACCGTAGTTTCAGCATAAAATGGATATGAAAGAAATCAGAAAAACTTAATTTCTTCTACATAATGGCTGAATTCGTGATGCCTTACGTTTCTTTCACCGGGACAGTAATCAAAAGTCTCGAAACTATGCTGCATATCATCTACATCAGCGTGTTTCGTGGCATTTGAAATATGTGCTGGAAAAAGCAAACTATTCAAAAAAAAATTAAACTTTTAGTTCAGGCACCAGACAGTATTAGGGAAAGAATGGTTCACTTTGTTGGACATTAGTGAATAAGTAACGAGAAGCTGATTAGTGACACTCATCTTTGAACACTTCAACATTGTTAAAATCATGGGTCACTCAAGGAAGACATATCGACAGATGACACCAAATGACATGGGAGGAATCATTTCATGACAGGAATATTGGGATTAATAGAGAATCAGGTGTTATATTATGTATACTGACAAACTCGACCTGGAAGGAGAAGGCTATATGATGTATGAGTGACCTTATTAATTCAAAATTATATTATCCAGTTTCATATAAGTATGTTTTCAATTCAAATATGGCCTGATTCATAAATTAGGATCCTAAATTAGGATCAGAGAATCTGGAATTTCTTATAACCATAAAATTCTTAAGAATTCATCAAAATTCATGTGTCTAGATATTAAAACAAAATTAGATAGAAACACGGGAACAGCAAAAAAAAAAAAATAATAATAATATTTTCTAGTCTACATTGGCCGAAATATTTGTTTAACACTTAATGAAAGATATGATAGTTTTACACTTAATTATAAACAAATATTTACCATTTCAAATAGTTAAGAAATAACTAATCTCATATGATTCTGTATTCAATTGTGTTCTTTTTTTTTATTTACAGACAACGAAGTACAACAGCCATGAAGATGACAATAGCAACCAATTCTCTTATTGTTTCAATCACATTTATTATATCACTGACACCACTAAATATAGATACAACAGAAGTCGGAAATAGTTGTGAAATAAAAATTTCCCCCAATGTCAGCAAGAGTTTAAACCGTTTAGTAAAATCAGGCAAAAAGGTTTTCAATTTTAAAGTTCATATATCTGATAAAAATTTCGATGATTTTCTGAATCCTGTACCTCTAGATCATTATGCAAATGCTAGGCATTTCACGTGGATTCCAGATGAAAAAGATGGTCTCATAGCGTATAAGAATTTCTTCTATGACTTTTCACTCCACACATTTAATTTATTAGATGTCTACATCGCTACTCTAAGTATTGATATCGATATAAATTGTGGAAAACAAAATATTCAGAGACACGGTGTAATAAATTTAATTTTTAAGGAATTGAAGAGAGTCGTATTTATCGATAAATTGCAAATGGGAGATTCCGGATACATGTGTTTTCTTATAAATTTATCCCAGGACATGAATAAGACGAACAAACACGCGTTAGAAGCTTATAGAAGACTGGGTATGAATCGAGAGATATTGAAGAACTATTGCTGTGAACTGCATAAAAATGAAAGCCATGTTTATCATTCACAATCCATTTGTTCTGGACATACCATTGAAAATAGCATGTATGTCAATTATGAAAATATTGTTGGAGCAGTTTTGTGGGCTATATTGCCATTAATTATCAGTTTTGTATCAAAAGCTAAATTACCTTCATATTCCCGCGAACTTAACCAACAACAATTAACTCACGATGGATCCTCATTTAAAATTATGTACACATTACCATACAAATCAGAATGGGTCAATGGAAAACATAGTACTTACAGTTTCTCTCATTTTCTATCTTGGTTGTTTTGTTTTCACCATTCCACTTTCTTTGCTTCAAGAGTAAGAAGATTCATTTTTATTATGTTTCCTCTTTCAATAATTTTCCTGGATCTTTTAATGCATTATTTATTTTTATATGAAACGATGACAATACTTTTACATGATCGTATTCCATTGGGTTATCGCGCCATAATTCTAGGAATCTCTGAAAGCTTTGAAAATACAGATGGTTTTTTCGGGGGTCCCTTTGTTTGGTTTATCATCTATATATTTTTCAACTTTATTCTCTTCGTTCTTCCCAGTCGTTTAAGTGAGACTATCGCTTATAGTACATTACATCAAAGGTCTACTTGCACTTTTCTTATTCAGAATATTAGATTAATAGAGAACTATGGAAATTTGAATAGGTTTGAACTTGAAGATTACGATCTACTTTATGCAATAATGAGAGCCAATGTTTCTACTGCTTTAAACCCAAATTTCTGGTATTTAATAATTTATACTTGGATTAAACGCATAAAGAAAATTTGGTTTTATTACTACGAGAGAAATATTTTTAGCCAATTCATATTACTTTGGTTATTTATAACGATTACGATTTTATTTGCTGTATTTTCTATCTGCGAATTACTTCTGTGCCTCGTTTATTACGGAATCCCAATCGTTTATTTGATTCTAACTTTACCATTAAGTTACTTCAAAGTCTATATTTTACCAATGTATTTGAATCCTAACCATATTTCCAAGATTATTGCTTTTATTTTAACATTCGTTTCGTTGCCCTTTTATGTATTATGGTATTTAGATTCGATTTATATTTTTCTTACAACTTTCCAAGTTCTTTGCAACTATTCATTTTCAATAGCTATTGCTGTAATTGCTAAACCTGATACTGTTGGTGATATATGGTTTGTTGCCATGTTTTTCGTTTACGGTTTTGCAATTACGAAAGCTATTCATAAAAAGTATCGTACTATACTAGTTAAAAGTATAAAGTTAACCAGAACTGTTCGCTCAGATTTAGTTCAATCAAAATATGGAGAGAAATTCATAAGTGTTAAGTTGTTTAAAACAATTATTAACCAACATTTTCCTTTGAGATACGAGATTAGTACATCCATTGTAAAACTGTTCCTAATCGTATCTTTTTTCTTTGCTTGCAATAACATAATAAACCGAAATGATTTGGATCTATCAGCATTCAAAAAAATCACGTTGATTTTGATGACGTCTCTGATGCCTAAGTTATTGTCAATAATTAATACTAAATTTCGTGTTGATATATCCCTGTCACATAAAATTATCGGAACAATTAATGCATTCGAAGAAGTAAATACTTCACAGACAAGTTTATCAATTTATTAATATTCTCTGAAAAATAAAACTATTCATATATTCTAGAAATTATTCTATCGTTTTTAACTACTTTTGCACTGACAGAAGCACAAAATACACACACACAGACCCACACATATTATAGATGTGTATGTGTGTGTATGTATGTATGTATGTGTGTGACTATATGCACGTAATAATACATATGTGAATATGTGTGTGCGTGTGTGAATGTGTGTAGTATGTGTGTGTGTTTGCGTGAGAGTGTGTCTGTGTTTGCATGTGTGTGTGTGTGTGTGTGTGTGTGTGTGTTTGTGCATAAAAGATTATTGTAATTTACTTAAAACAGTGCAATATGCTTAAATGAGATATATGCTTAAAAGAAAGAACTTTCAAGAAATGCAAGTGAGAATTTAAGTAAGATATGAAAGGTAATATTGGTTTCAAATTTTGGTGGAAGTCCAGCAAGATTGGAGGAAGGGGAGTAAGTTGATTGAATCGACCCCAGTGTTCAGTTGGTACTTATTATATCAACCCCGAGAGGATGAAAAGGAAAGTCGACAGCAGCAGAATTTGAAATCAGCACGTGAAGACGAATGAAATACCACTAAGCATTTTGTCCGGCGTGCTAACGATCCTGTCAGCCCGTTGTCTTTATGTATGGTGATATTTTAACAATTGAAAACAGAAAGAACATAACAGTTTCTTACAAACATTTTTTAATGACCCTGTAAATTTTAGGGAGTAATTTCCACTTTTCAAATAAAAGAAGAAAAAGGAGTGGCTATCGACAGGCCATTCTAGTATGTTATGACGAAAGACATTGCTATGATTACCATTTTATGTGCGTGCATACGAACGCATTAATATTTTCAACAAAAGAATTGACAGTGACTTCAAAGTTTCGGCGTTATCAGACTATGGTTTACTATGACCTTTCTACATTTATGTATCGCTTTTGGCAGAGTGTTTCTTTGGTAGGTGGCGTGCACTAAATGAAAATTAAGTACAGCGTACCGAGACAAGAGAAATGACTACAGGAAGCGGGGATGAAGAAAGACAGGAGGAAAATATATGTTTGTTGAGTGTGGGTCGAAAGAAAGGGATGGTGGGTGTAGTTTCTTATGGTTGAATAAATAAAGTTTGCTATTGTTTCGCTTCACTCAGGCACGTATGTAGCAGAGCAAAACTTTTATAGAGGTTTATGTGGTTTATAGGGGTTTATGTGTCATAATCAAGTTACATTTCGTGTTGGCTGCAGTTGTAGTTTTTAACTAAAAGGGGTGAATTGCATTACCTATTTAAATCCTTCTAGAAGCAAAAAGATAATGGTTGAGCTGTTGGCGAATGACATTGACAGATTTAACGGCTCATCAAATTCAATTCTTTTATTCTTTTACTTGTTGCAGTCATTTGACTGCGGCCATGCTGGAGCACCGCCTTTAGTCGAACAAATCGACTGCAGGATTTATTCTTTGTAAACCTGGGTTTATTCTTTGTAAGCCTAGTGTTTATTCTATCGGTCTGTTTTGCCAAACCACTAAGTGTCAGGGACGTAAACACACCAACATCGGTTGTCAAGCTATGGTGGTGGTGGTGGTGGTGAGGAAGCAAACACAAACACACACAAATATATTCATAAATATATACGACAGGTTTCTTTCAGTTTCCGTCTACCAAATCCGCTCACAAGGCTTTGATCGGCTCGAGGCTATAGTAGAAGACACTTGCCCAAGATGCCTAGCAGTGGAACTGAACCCGAAACCATGTGGTTGGGAAGCAAGCTTCTTACCAGACAGCCACGCTTGCGCCTATATCTATATTTTCTTGTACAAGATAATATATATCAGGTGACTAACATGTTCAAAGCAGTCACACAAAGTCTACTAACTGTATTACTGGATCATGGTCGAAAATTTTTCTGATCTGAGAGGGATTACGTACCGTTACGGTAACCAATACAGTTACAACCAGCCTCAGCTAAAAGTCGACAAGTAGACTTGTCTTCTCGATAACATGTCTGAAATGGTGTCCCAATGAACCATTGATCCTAAACGGGGTAAGATCTATTTCAAGGAGTGAAGGAATGTTTTAGACATGGTTGCCAACATTTTCAGCGATTTGGGCTCGAAACAAAAACAACACCAATAATATAGTAAACTTAAAGTCGCCATCTCTTTGTGAATGCATTGTATCGAACTTAAAAAAAAAAAAAAAATCGGCGTGAATGAAGCTGCAGTTTCTGGTGAAAGTTTTCTGTCCGGTAGATGCTCTGCGGTAAAACGGCGTAGATTCAGTCATCGTCATGTTGAGGCTTGAAGAAAAGTATGCTAAGTATTGTGCTTCAAGAATGAAAAACTTCTTCCTCGCTTAAAATTGTGAAAAAGATAGGGTAAAGTCACACAAGAACCAACAAATCAAACCCAAATGGATGAATTAGTAGAACGCAAATATTGTGGCTAATCAGGAGAATACAACGCTCGCCAAGAATGTGTAAGCTAGAGGAAAGGGAATTTGATGTGGAAAATCTTAACGATCAACTGGAGATCCATAAAATCTGAGGAAGAAACTGAAGGAAACTGAGGCCCTGGAGTCAGAAAATTTGTGATTAGTAGATCGAACCAATACTTTCTTTCTCTCTTTACTCTTTTATTTGTTTCAGTCATTTGACTGCGGCCATGCTGGAGCACCGCCTTTAGTCGAGCAAATCGACCCTGGGACTTATTCTCTGTAAGCCTAGTACTAATTCTATCGGTCTCTTTTTGCCAAACCTCTAGCATCGGTTGTCAAGCAACGCTAGGGGGGGGGGCAAACACAGACACACAAGCACACACACACACACACACACACACACACACACACACACACACACACACACACACACACACACACACATACGAGGTGTTTCTTTCAGTTTCCGTCTAGCAAATCCACTCACAAGGCTTTGGTCGGCCCGAGGCTATAGTAGAAGACACTTGTCCAAGTTGCCATGCAGTGGGACTGAACCCGAAACTATGTGGTTGGTAAGCAAGCTACTTAACACACAGCCACTCCTGCACCTGTTTGAAATATTGAAATACCATTAAAATTGAACAATGGTATTGATAAGACTATCTGCAGAAAGAATAAAGATACCGATACATAAGTATTAGCAGGTGTTAATTTATTTGAGGAAATCCGGTGGAAAAAGAAAGGACAGACAAAACAACTTTAGCGGAAACCTTTGTAGAAACCTTTGTGACAAACGTGGATACTAATCATTTTGAGCAGTCGTAGGAAAAATATAAAGATCTCAATCGACGGTGGAATCCAGATAAATTAAGGACAGGGAGAAAGGTAGATAAGAGGTAAGAGAAAATTTGGAATCGAACATTTTCTATGATGGAGATGAAGTAGGTAAAGTTCATAAAAATACTAAAATAGATCTATCTAATGAGGAGAATATAAAATGACTAAATGTTGAAATAACATACATATATCTGAGAATATTGGAAACTGATAAAATGAGAAATATAAAATTGAAAGATGCCCGCACTAAAGCTTATTTGAAAATCCAAATTGAATGCAGAAAACATCGTACAAAAATTCTACTCGAGGGTAGTATCGTAAATAAAGTATGGAGTAAAAATTATTGAGTTGAAGAAAGGTATATCAACAAGAAAATGAATAAGCATTTCACAATGTACAGAAACATGCATCCCCAATCAGATGTACAGCGGTTACAGAAAGAGAGTTAATGATTATCGAAGCTGTGACAGAACTAGAGAAAGCAAGTCAAGGTTTCTATCAAGAAGGAAAAGAAATTATATTATGCAGGTAGTAAATGAAGCGCTACTTACAGAGTCTGAAAAAGGAAAACAGGAATATATAGAAAATGAGAAAATAAATTTTAAAACAAAGAGACTTCATTCAGTGATAATTCAAAAAATCCATATAGACAAAGACAGCTGGCTCTGGCTAATGATGTTAAAGAAAGAAGTATTCAGGAAAGATACTGTGAGTATGGTTTCAATTGAGTAGGTACATGTCCAAAGGAATATTTAGATCTCGAGAATGAGAGATTAAGAGGAATACTCATACAAATATAGAATGTGTGATGATTCAGATGAAATCTTAATTAATATTGTATCAGAATATCTACAATCAGTTTAGAAAGAATAGAAAAAAGGTAATCATAATAAGATTGCAGCAATCATCCATTGAGATATTTGAAAGAAACTTGGTTTTTGCATGCAAAGAGAAATGACTATTTTAGGGGAATAGAAATATGGGAAAATAGAAATATGGAACTGAAAAGAATGGGGTGAGGTTGTTATGAGACTTTCCTAAAGAAACGATATATTGCAATTAATGTGTTATGTCTATTTGATATCAAATAAAAGAAAAAAGAACAGAAAAAGCAAAAGAAAAGCGCATTACATGGACTTCAAGTGCTACTGTACTCTGTCTCCAAATACAGAAGTCTATTTCTCATCAGGCAGTGAAGTAGCTTTGTTGGTGTTTCGGTCTCTTTTATCGCGAAATCAGACCTGCTCGGGTCCACCCACCGATTTAAGCGATAAAACGCCCGTACAACACCACGGGCTTTGTTGAATCAGACATTATGGCTCTAGGCCAGATGTTTCTATCGTTCTCAGTGCTCGTTCTTGCTGCACCACTCGTCATCGGTCTTAAACCAAACTTGCTTTCTTAGTGGCTTTTGACGATTTTCTGACATCTTTTCTTTACTTCGCGAATAATCTAAGGTTTTTGAGCATCAAGTGAAACAAATCTTCTAACACCTAAGTCTACAGAAGACATATTGCCTCCAATAGTTCATTTTCTCAGAGTTCAACTAACTTACTTATTTCTTGTCTTTCCTGAGGAAAGTGTCTTCGATGTTCACTTCTCAGAGAACTATCTGTTCTATATTTTTTCCATTTTCATTTCCTTGATGGCAAAAGGTGGAAAGTGATATATACCAACAGAATCTACATAAACCTTTCAAGTACCCTTCCATTTTGGATCATGCTTCTTCTTTACAGTAGCTGGCTTGCAACGTTCACCTTTCCTTCAAAATTTTGTCTTCCTATGCTCCTCTACTTTTGGTCTTCATCGTTGTTAATTCACATTACCCACCTCCGATACTTCGTCAGCCAGTAATCTAAGTGCTTAGTAATGCTGTCATGTATATCTGTGCTCCAACTCTAGTGTACAGTTGGACAGAGAGCGCTTCATCGCTCCAACCTGTCCAACTTTACACAGACCACTCGCTTTTATTTTCCAACGGAAGTTTGCAGGACTAGGAAGAATGCCGAAGACGGGGCGAATTAGAAAACTGATTCTGGCTGGTTCCCATGACCGCGGTACACTATTCCTGTTGGTTACATTGTACCAACTCAACGCAGCAGCTTTTTGACTGTTCTTTCTTTACCTGGTTGGCTACTGCAATCCTTCTCTGCTTCTCGTTCATAGCATGATTTTCAAAGCCTTATCTATTAGTACGTGTGTGGCTCATTATATCCCTATACTTTAAGGAGTCCACAAACTTCTCCGTTGCATCCGAAGCTATCCACTTTTTCTAGTCCTTATCTCTCTCTCTAGAAGAAAGGATTGGATGACAAAGTCATTTGAATGGTGCAGCATCAGTACCGTCCGCACCATATCACATTTGCACTGCTCAACTATTGATGAAATGTGTGTCTCTAATTGCCCTCTATTCCTTTACAAATACGTGTTTGCAAGGGCCCATGACATATTTCCAAGTGGGATCGCAAATACCCACTTGCAAATATAGACGTTACGTTTTCATTTTGTTGTAGTATCCTGTGTCAATGCAACTTGATAGAATACCAGTGACCACTGCAGTCTGGGGTACAGAGCAAATTGCGAACATCAGAGTTTGAACTTGTTTGGTTGTAATGTTTTATCGATAATTCACAGTAATTTTCTGGATTTTGGATACATTAACCCCTATCATTAAGCGGTCCACAATAATGTCCCCTCAGGCTCTTCACAGGCTCCGCTGCTATTGTTGGTATGACTTTTCCTGTAATCTCATTCTTCACTTATTTCTGTCTCTCCTTGATGAGTGCTGCACTCCGTAACTTTGTTTTAAAACTCATTCTTGTTCAGCTTATCAGCTCATCCAGTTTTCTCGGTATTCTCACCACTGACTTATCCTTCAAGCCAACAAAGCTACATCATCCTTGAAAACTTTTTTTTATAGAAGTAGGTTATTCCTTCCATGGACATGGGCCACTCTGCCTCGTTTCTTCCAAGACGTTGAATAGTCCTTTGTGGTAAATCGCATGTATAACTTGCCTTAGTAGTCTATCCTTAGTTTGCAGACTTCTGGTGAAACCCAGAAGGAGCTCCATGTCATGCTCAAGCAGTTTGTGTCGAACTGATCTAAAATCAGTTGCCAGATTAAGTCACACAAATGCTAGGTTGTTTTACAGTCTCTTCACTGTCTGCATAGCATCCTAGATCTATGCAACCTAGTACACCTGGGATTCCAGCTTTCTGTACTGCACAATCAATATAGCCATTATCTACCAAATATGCCATAGCCCATCTAACAACAACGGCAAGCAATATTTTCCCATTTACATTTTGCTGGGAACTTAGCTTAAACTGGTTAAGAGTTGAGGAGTTCTGCTCTTTGGGAAGGTAGATACATTGTTACTGTTTAACGACACACACGCACACACACACACACACACACACACACACACACACACACACACACACACACACACACACACACACACACACACACACACACAATGAAATGTAATGTTGCAAATGTATGAGAGGATATAAAAATGATCATTATAAAACGACAAACAGAATTTATTAAAGATTTAAAGTATTATAAGAATAAAGGGATCTTTTTTAAAACGGGGGCCACATTTTTCATTTACGAAACACTTTGAAACTTGGAACACTGGTAGAATGTGTCATATAAAACATCTTTTTCTCTTAGTCTTCTTAAAAAAAAAAGAAATCCCTAAGTTATTCCATGTTAAAGTTGTCGTATTTCTGTAATTTCAACCAATCACTGACGTCCATTCAGCCGATATACATTAAGTGCCGACTACATAAACAAACGATTCTGAAACAATTCTATCGGTGATAGGGTTAGGGTTAGGGTTAGGGTTAGGGTAAAACAGCAAATTTAAAAAGAAAAAAGCAAATAAAACGAAGAAAAAAAAAAGAAAATGAAAAAAGCAAATAAAACGAAGCTATGGAAATTAAATACGCTTTACACCGCTTAATCAGCCAAAGGAGTAAATGTAAACAACTGAATACTTGTCAGTGATTGGTTGAAATTATCGAAATAAGACAATTTTTTACATGAAATAAATTCGAATACAAAAATATTTTTCTGTTCTATAACACAAAATAGATAAGTATACGAAGTTTGAAAGTCTTTCGGTACCAAAAACACTACGTAAAACATTAATGAAAAATGTGGCCCCCGTTTTAAAAAAGATCCGAATAAAGTTATATTCTCATTCTAACTAGGCCAAGTTGATATATGTAAATAAACTAAGAAAGATATTTAAAAGCTTGGACGAGGATGTTATATCGAAATACAGATTTATAGTTATATAATGCTATTAGGGCATATTGATTAACAGAGATAAGTAAACATCTTGAAAGACTGATTTCCACAGAATGTTGACTTTGCTGTTTATTAATAAGATTCGTACTCTCACATAATGTTTCAAGGAACTCTCTGCTACACATATTGCATGCAATCGGCTACATCGGTAAGATCCTCTAATAATAGATCGGATTATATAAAAATTGTTATTCGCCTTGAATTGAGGGATATAATTTACAAACAAAGTGAAAGGTTTGCGCGTAATAGAAAATTTATATAGCACATCTATATTCGACATTATATCGCATGGAATCACCACCCAAGGACAGATTGTTAAGTATTCTACATTTACATTTATTTATATCACGTGGAAAAATGCCATTAACACTAATAATTTTGTTACTATTATTCATATTGTTCTCGATTCTATCAATATTGCTGTCAAACATACCAATACAATCATTATTACTGTTATTATTCTTATAATTGTTATGAACATCAATACAATTATCTTTGATATATTTACAATTAGGAATGTTAATATTATTTTATTACTGCACTTAAAATAGTTATCATAGTTACAGATGTTTTTGTTCTTACGTAATATTATAATAGCAATTATTCTGATATATCTTACATGTGAGAAAACACAATATGTACTTCATCAGTTACGCTGGGGGAAAGAAGAGTAGAACAACAAACGAAGTGAGAGTGGGTGACAGTCAGAGACGCTAAAAATAGGCCAGCTAAATTCAAATACGTTGCTCTGAAGACGCTTGTTATTTTAACCAAAATAAAATTGTAAATTTTTATCGTAAATTGTACTTATCAGTTTATCAGTTTCACACACACATACACATACATACACACACACAGACATATATATACACACACCCTTCTCACTAATCGTTAAGAACTTAGCTAAATCAGTCTTTAATATACTGGACACCAACTTCCCTCGTCAACATAAATATTACCCTATCTTTAATAGATCTACCATGAAGCTATCCTATTCCACCCCACCGAACTTCGAGTCTATCATAGTAGCCTCTAATAAACAAAAGCTTTCTTTCTACTATCAAAACTCACACTATAACAACTGTGAATACACGAGCCCCCAACATATACACAGCTCCAGCATTGAACACCATACGTTAGATCACAACCATAACCCAACCTATCCTACTAACACTATCTAGAATACTACCACAATTGCCATCACCGTTACAGATAGAGTAATTAACAACAACTATAGTAATAATAACGATAATAGTAATAACAATACTAATAACTTTCTTCCCTCATCTCTAACCTCTCCTCTGACATTATTACCTCCTCTATTCCTGAAAATAATCCACAAAATACACTCACTTGTAATTGCCGTCCTGGGTCCATCTGCCCTCTACAAACCCATCTATTTTTTATTTATTATTTCTTCTTGCGTTATTTTTCTTGCGTTATTTCTTCTTATTCCTTATGTTTGACGGATTATGTTGTATTTCTTATATATGTTCATTGAGGGAGTGTGATTTGTTGAGTCGTTAACCCAGTCTTTTTATTCTATAACTAATATATATATATATATATATATATATATATATATATATATATATATGTGTGTGTGTGTGTGTGTGTGTGTGTGTGTGTGTGTGTGTGTGTGTGTAGCTATATATCTATGTATATATGTATATATTTATATATATTTCTCTCTCCTTTT
>NC_142932.1:50959104-50992453 GCF_046866305.1 Octopus bimaculoides | reverse complement strand
CGAACAAACAGAGAAACGCAACAGGCAACATAAAGAGCATACCCCTTTGTCCGTTGTCCCTGTTGCATCTACTTCGCGTTTCGAAGGCAAGGCCAATACGCGACTTCGTTGGAACAGTCCTTCATGCAAAGCAAATTAAATAAAATTTGGAATTTTTTGCGGAGGGTGAAAGTGTTAACAAGAACAGGACAGTGAGAACAAGACAGTAAAAACAAACGGTGAGGCTGTTGAGCCAAGGCGATAGAAAAATTATTATGAACGCTAGGTAGACGTGCAATGAGAAAAAAGACAGAAAAAACATGTCTTTTCTTTAGGACAGAAAGAGAGATCCCCTTTCGTCACGTGTTAGTGACGAGAGAGTCAAGGAGGAAGAGTGAGAGAGAGAGAGAGAGACAGAGAGAGAGAGAGAAAGAGAGAGAGAGAGAGAGAGAGAGAGAGAGAGAGAGAGAGAGAGGTAGAGAAAAATAGGGAAAGGGTGGGAGAGAAAAACAGGATCTTTTTGGTTTGACGGGCAACACTTGTTTTCTTAACGAAACATTTTCAAACTTGGGACACTGGTAGAATGTGTCATATAAAACATCTTTTTCTCTTAGCCTTCTTAACAAAAAATTGTACATCGCAAGTTATTTCATGTTAAAGTTGTCGTATTTCTGTAATTTCAACCAATCACTGACGTCTATTCAGCTGAATACAGTTAGTGCTGTTCGGTGTCAAGTGTGCTATTCCCTGTTTAATTATATCATTATTCCCTAGTAAGGGTTTAGGGTTTTAGGGTTAGGGTTCGGGTTTTAGAGTTAGGGTTAGGGTTCGGGTTAGGGTTAGGGTTATGAGTTATAGGGTTTTAGGGTTAAAGTTAAGGTTATGAGTGAGGTTATGGCAAATATAATCATAACCCTAACCGTAATCCTAAAACTAACCCTAACTCTAAAACCCGAACCCTAAAACCCTAACCCTAAAACCCTAAAGCTAAAACCATACAAACGCACGAACGATGTCATAGATAACAGTGACAAACGAAATATATACCGCTGATAGTTGTTGTTGACAAAACAACGGCACTAATTTTATTCAAGGGAAAAGATCCCATGACACCGTTGTTTACATTCCACGGCGTAATTGTTTTCACCTCAACAGACGTCAGTGATTGGTTGAAATTACCGAAATACGACAATTTTATTTACATGAAATAACTTCGAATACAAAATTTTTTATCTGTTCTATAATACAAAATATACAAGTATTCGAAGTTTGAAAGTGTTTCGGTACCAAAAACACTACATAAAACATAAATGAAAAACGTTGCCCGTCAAACCAAAAAGATCCGAAAAACAGAAGGGATGAAGAACAAGAGAGGGAGATAGATAGACAGAGAAGAGATAGTAGTAGCAGAGTGCGCATCGAAATTATTAAGATAAAACGTACTTGGAAAAGGATGCGTGACGTTCGATCATATAATAATATAGATAATATATAAATATATCCATATATCCATACATATATGTACATACTTACATCTACATGTATACATACATGCGTATATGGGTACAGGACATCAAAAAACCGTTAAACACAATGAGAAACGAAAACATAAAAACGAAAAGAGAAAACGAACTTTTTCGAACAACGAAAGAAACAAAACATATATATATATATACGTAAGCTAACAAACAGTGGGGGTGTTGCTCTACATAGATATATCAAGGGTTGAACAAAAAGAACACAACAAAGAGAAAAAATTAGACGAAAACATAGTCAACGGAAAGTTCGACAAAAACACAAAACACTGAAAATTCGCAGCTGATTTCCTCGTCGGTCAATGTTCAAGATATCCCAGTCGTATCTTTCTCAGTCTCTCTCTATTACTAAAAGTGACTGGTAAATATTATTTCTCATATCAGACCTTAAATTTTTAGAAAACGATACATGGGATATAATACTTTCGGGTGGGCATTAAATCTTTATGGATAACGTAGTGGTTGGAGATTCAATGTTTTGCATAATAGAACTACTTGTACAAGGTTGCTTTTCGGCTAAACAATAACAACAATACCAACAATATTCAACTAATACTGTAAAATACAACTGTAACTAATTTCTTAGAAACATCAATATTAGTTCTCAAACATGAAAACGGACTTTCTTTTCTTGATTAGACAGAATGTGTGAAAAGAAAGCTAGTGTGATTATAACGCCTTGAGCTTGTGTGATTTATTGGCTTTAAGTGGAACAGGCATACATACATAGATACACACATATCAATATATACACACATATACATAACCTAGATTACGGCAATGCAGTCGGCGCATATTAGTTGTAAACAACTTGCGCATAAAATTGCTGTCAGTTAGATGTTATGCATACGGGACACTAGCAGGGATCTCAGGTCATCAGGAGAGAATGCACCCCGTTTTGAAGCTTTCCTCTCACTGGCATTATTGCACACTGGCTGCACTCATTGAGATAAGGCCAGGTGGAAATGCAAGTCTTCATACAAAATACGCCTTACCAATCGATTGCCGATGCCAAGTTCAATGGAATGTCTCTGAACAGAGCGATTCAGATTCCTTATCAAAGCTTGTCTGACGCGTTCTACATTTTCCCGGGTGATGCCCCCACCAGTTTCCTATTCATTAGTGTACCTCTTGTACGAAGTGCATTCATCCAACGTAAAATTGTGTTACGGTGGGAACAGCTTGATTTTGGTGAATGTTGAAGTGGCGCCAAAACTCACGCTGAACTGCTGTGAGAGACTCGCTATAGCCATTTCGAAAACGTCTATCCTCTCTGCACCACCTTGTATTATTACCTAGATATAAGTGATTCAAATTGAACAATAAACCTGTTTTTCAAAAGGTTCTCGCCCTACTTTTCCTATTTAACTGCTTAAAGCACTTGATTTTAGGATAAACGATACTCCAGAAACTCAGGTGCCTAATCATTCTACTTGAAAAATCTGAAGTAGTTTCTAGTATGTAAATAACTTTATTTAAACATAATTACAAGTTTTTCAAAATTCAGGTGCATTTTCAACAACAAATTCTCATATACTTAGATAGATAGATAGATACATACATACATACATACATACATACATACATACATACATACATACATATATATATAATACAAAAATGGGCCAAAAACGCAGATCATCCAGGCAGTTAGATGATACAAAAAAGGGACAACAAAATATCCAGACAGTTAGAGGATACAAAAAAGGGACAGGAAAAAACAAGGACGGGTCATTCGGAGTTTTCTTTCGACAGTCGAATTCCAGATTGGATTTTCAGTTTCGGCTGGTTATACTCGAGACTGCTACAATCTAGCCAACCCCAAGGAAAATCTAAGCTAAGCACTAGATTAACTGGAAGAAAACAGTGAATGTATACGAAAACAAGGACGGAAAAAACGAAGAAATGGTGCACAAATACAAATGCAAACAACAGGACATTAACGACAGGTGTCTTTCGACTAAGGACGAATTAAATTAGGCTGGCGTGTGTGGAAGTGAAGCCTTACGGCAAGGACATAAGAAATGACAGGCATGGGAAGGAATATATATGTTGCACGGATGGTAGTCGAACCAAGAAAGAAAGGTCAGGCTTGGCTGAACACCAGTCATGTGGAAGGAGAGGTGAGAGGTAATATATACATACATCTTGAAAACGTAGTTGAATAATATCGCAGCCCAAGTTTGTAAACTATTAGCAGTATAAGTAGGCATTCCTTTTTTCGACCCAAATAGCGATGATAACGGTCGGTGATCAGTCCGTAGCCAAAAACTTCTACCATGGAAAAATCTGAAATTTTTTCACGGCAAATAAGATCGCTAGAGCGTCTTTCTCGATTTGACTATAATTTTTTGCTGCTGATATCAAAGGACGTGAGACATGAAACACCGCCTTCATGCTACCATCTTTATGTTTATATAGCATTACTGCTCCTACACCGTACTCAGAAGCGTCTGCAGTTACAACAATCTCCGCTGCAGGTTCGAAGTGAGCTAACCACAAATCAGATATGAACTTTTTTTAAATTTCGTCAAACGCCGTTTGGCAATTTTCTGACAAATTCCATTTTTCCAGCAAATTATTCAGTGGAGCTATAACCTTATGCATATTTGGGATATAATTTGCTAGTCCTAAAAATGTTTGTAAGGTCGATATATTAGTCAGAGGATACATATTTTTAATTGTGTCTAAATGTCTTATTTCCGGTTAAAAACTTCACACCTTTCTTCACTCAAAGTGAAGCCGTAATCCTTAATTCTTTTTCAAATACAAATTTTACGCACTCGATGTGTTGATCCCTGGATTCGCTTTTAATGAGTATATCATCTAGATGTGAAATTGCGAATTGACAGTCCGCTAACATTGCATCCACAATCACTGGTGCGACTTTTAAACCAAATGTAACCTGTTATACTTACACAATCCTCTATGTATTGACTGTTAGGTATTTCGAGAATTCATCGTCTCCTCTAATTTGTAGGTATGCGCCAGAGAGATCCAACTTAGAAAATATCTTTCCACCGTTTAACTTCGCAAAAATAGCCCCGGAGTAGGTAGCGGATAGTGGCACGTTTTAAGATATTCGTTTAAATCAGTGGAAAATTAGCGCACGCTGATTTTTTTTTTCTCGATATACAATTGGGTGCTGCCCGTTTAGAATATTCCACTTTTTGGACAGGTCCAACTTTTCCTAGTCTCTCTAATTCTTCCTTGACTTGCTTTATCGTTGCGAAAGGTACCATTCGTTTTGGTTTAAACACTGGTATGGCATTTTGTCTATTTGAAAACATACCTTTATCTTGATACACAGACCTAATTTATCGGATAGAACTTCTCGAAAATTTTTTAAACTTTTTCTTTCAATTCGTCTGACGACTTGTTTTTCAGGAGAAAAAAACCATTTATATTTTTACAGAACAAATTTATGGGGCGGTCCCTTAAATTAAACAATCCCTTCTAGTCAGAACCGAACAAGTTTGTTACATTAAAACTTTTGTATTCAAAAACTTTTGCATTCAAGGTTTTACCTCGAAATATAACTTCAGTTATCATTTCGCCCCAAAAATGCAATTTTTTTTTCCTGAGACACGTTTCGCAATTTTTAAAGTTTCCATTTAATGTAGGCTTTACTATTTTCCTCCTTGTGTTAGTGTTAATAATTGTAATATCATCGACTGTATCTAGCTGTAACTTCATGTTCACATTATTAATTTTTATGTACATAAATTTCTTTTGTGAACTTTACCTGCACACACACACACACACACACACATACACACACACATATTGTTATATTTCGTGATGGTCATTTTTTTTACCAAATAAATAAGCGCATGATATATTCGTTCTTCACGCGTTTGTTATTGTTTTCATGTTATCTAAAGTCTATTGTCTGGAAATCTGTCGATACACAGCTGTGACTTCTTCAGCGGCTATTCCAGCCACGTGTATCCCCCTATTCTGTGTCTGATACATCCATATGTTTCTGATGGATGGAAGAATCGTTGAAGAGGTCACAAATGTGTAACGAGAGATCCCTGGTCAATTGACATACGATAAAGTAAGAACAGTAATAAACGGGTGCATGTGTTTATTTGCCCCCCCCTCCCCAAATGACTATCACGAAATATAAAAATATTTGTTTTAACGTACGATTTTGCGTGTGTGTGTGTGTGTGTGTGTGTGTCTTTGTCTGTGTCTGTGTCTGTGTGTGAGCTGCACCGGTTGGACACCGGAATGATATTTAATCACTCTATGGAGCGTTTGGGTGTCGGTTTGGTATCTGGCCTAGGATAGCCTACCTCATGGGCAGGTAGACCCTCTTTAACCTTGGCTGGTAATCTACCAAGAAGGAAATATCCAAAATAAAACCTGAGGCCTTGGAAGTTCCCGATTTTGTCAATTCTCATACCACACCGGCGAAAGTCTTCTTGGCCCAATAGGTGCGGGTAGTGTAGTGCAAGCTACACCCACCGGAAATTATTCATCTGCACAGGTACGTCTTGTACACCCGATCTAACTAAAATCATTGAATTGGTTGATAGAAACCTAAAAATGCACTTACGACTTACTCTGAAATGTCTCAAAGATTCAGTAAATGGCAAAATAGGCTTGGAAACGACAAGGGAACAAATCTGGCTCGGCAGGTGTCCCAGTGTGTCACAGGCTGGGCCCAGTCGTTATCCTGCCACTGTAGCCAAACAGTTTTCAAGAAGAAAAAATAAACATCCTCTCAAATTTGGCTGTTGGAATGTGCGCACACTTCTAGATGATAATTTCAACAAGAGGCCAGAAAGGTATACTGCACATATTGCATATGAGCTCAAAGATATTTCCTTGATATAGTTGTGCTCTCTGAAGCCAGTCTCTCCGGTGAGGGTCAAATAAATGAGTCTACTTGTAGATATACTACCTGAGACTTACCTGAAGGTCAGCGTAGAGAATCTGGTGTTGGATTTGCTCTCAAGAATTCTTTGGTATCCTCCATTGCAGAATTTCCAAGTGGTATATCTGGACGAATCATGTCATGCCGTATAAAACTGACAAGAGGTAGGTTTGTTATCGTTGTCAGTATTTATACGCCAACTATGTCTCATTCTGATGACACTATAGGACAGTTTTATGATGATCTAGCACAATTATTGAAGAAAGTACCAATTTCTGACAAACTGATCATATTGGGAGATTTCAACGCAAAAGTTGGAAATGACTACATTTCATGATCTGCTTTAGGTCTACATGGGATTGGGAAATGTAATAAAATTGGGATAGATCTTTTGATATTTTGTACTGAGAATGATCTGATTGTTGCCAACACTCTGTTTGAGTAGAAAAATAAATATAAAATCACCTGAATGCACCTAAGATCTAAGTCTGGCATCTCATAGATTATATTTTGATTAGAAAGCGTGATATGAAAGATGTTCCTAGTATTCGAACAATGAAACGAGCAGAGCTGAATTGACCATCGTCTAGTGTGTGGAAAAATGAATTTTTCAATAGTGCCTAAAATTCGACAGTCTTGTTCTAAAGTCCCCAGAATATTAAATGTTGCCAACTTCAAATTACCAAGCAACTTCCAAAGATTCCACGATGCTATAGGAAATATTAATCTTGATCCCAGCAATCTATGGGAAGATTTCAAAACAAAAGCATTTGAGGCTGCAAGTTCTTCAGTGGGATTTAAATCGTGTAAGTCCAGCGACTGGTTTCCAGACAACTCGTCAGAAATTCATGGTCTACTTTTAGAAAAACAAAACTTAGGCAATACACTTTTTTCTCAGTCATTGAACCCCAACTCAAACGAAGCTTACAGAAAACTGAAATAGTAAGTGCAGATTGCTCTAAGGAAAATTAAACAGGAATGTCGGAATAGCAGAGCAAAAGGGGCGCAAGAAGCAGCTGATAGAAATAATGCCAAGGTTTTATGGCATTAAAACCAATTCTAAATGACATTTATTTATCTGTGAATAAGCTGAATAACAATAAGTCTCTAGAGTTTGATGGAATCTGTACAGAGGTCTTGAAATATGACGGTGACAAAATGTTTGAACTCTTAGATATATTAATTTGTCACTGTCGGAGAACTGAGTAAGTGCTTCAAGACTGGATTGATGTCGTTTTAGTCTCTTTACATAAATCGGGCCAAAAGATCAGTGTATTAATTTTCGTGAGATTTCGCTTTTGTCTGTAGTTGGAAAAGTACTTGCCCGCATTCTGTTAGAACGTTTAAATACCTTCATAGTTCCAAATAGTCCAAGTCTCAATGTGGTTTTCGTTCCTCCAGGGGAACAGTTGATTGTATCTTAACTATCAGACAATTTCAGGAAAAGTGCATTGAACAGAATCTTGCCCTATACCACTGCTTTGTTGATTTAAGCAAGGTATTCCATACTGTTAATCGAAATGTCTTACAGCTAATAGCTAATTCTAAGGAAAACAGGTTGCCCAGAAAAATTTGTAAACATGATCAGGGCTTTGCATCAAGATACGAAAGCTAGAGTTAATTTTGGTGGTAGGCTTTCTAAATCGTTTCTCGTGGAAAATGGAGTAAAGCAAGGAGACCTTGATACACCCACCCTCTTTGCAATATACTTTGCTGTTGTGCTGTCACACTTTCCAAAGCTCTGAAAAGGGTATTTACATAAAATAACGAACAACTGGGAATGCTTTTAACCTGACCAGGCTGAAATTCAAAACAAACATTTTTACTTCACTCATTAGGGAACTCATATGCTGACGATTGCGATCTAGTCAATCACTCTGAAACAGGACTGTAATCTAATGTATCTGCATTTGACTCAGCTTGTGATGATTTTGGCTTGACCATCAACTTGAAAAAAGCAGTTGTAATGTATCAACCTGCACGTGGTGCTGTTTGCAACTCCACTAAAATTTTCGTAAAGAGTAAGTTACTTGACGTTCTTGACTCTTTCATCTACCTTGGAAGCTCTGTACAAAATTATGGAAATCTGGACACAGAACTACAACTGCGAATTCAAAGAACAACCCAAGCATTTAGTGGTTTGGATTTATGCGTTTGACGCCAACGACATATAAACAACACAAAATTGGCTCTTTACATATCATTTGTCTTACCATCCCTGTTGTAATCCTTTGAAACATGGACGTGTTATGAAAGACACCTCAAACTGTTAGAACGATTCCACCAAAATTGCCTTCACCCAATTTTAAACATTAAATGGGACTTTTTCACTCCTGACACAGATGTCTTTGCGCCTGCAGGCATCACTTCAACTAAATCAATGATTTTGAAAACCAAATGAGATGGTCTGGCCATATTGTTCGAATGGCGGATGAACTCACACCCAAACAACTGTTTTATAGCGAGCTGGCTGAGTGAAATCGTAATCGATGTAGACATAACAAAAGGTTTAAGGACGGCATAAGGACTACCATGAAGTCACTTGGAATGGATCCAAATTTCATAGAAACCCTTGCTTCGGATTGAGCTGGATGGCGAACATAAGTGGGGAGTGGAATTAAACAATATTGAAGAGGCTAGGATGACACATGCAAGAAGAATGTTGCGATCGAGAATGTGAATCTCGGCGAATTTATGCGTGCATTGCTTGTGGTAGATCATGCCTTTCTTTTGCTGGGTTCAAATCTCATTTGCGAACTCGTGAAGAACAAACCTCCACCAACTACTCTGCTTATATATCTGTGAATAGATTCCAATGCCTTGTATGCCGTAAGGCCTGCAAATCTAACGGAGACCTCAAAATGCATTTTAAGATACACAAAGATCAGAAATTAACTGCAAGTCTTGATGTTTCAAATCAGATAAGCAATCTATGTGGGTGTCTTTTTTAAAACATTATCTGGTTTAAAAAGTCACACCAGATTCCAAGTAGGATCTAAGGTGTATATACAAGAGGTGATCAGACCCTGCATATATATATATATATATATATATATATATATATATATATATATATATATATATATATATATATATATATATATATATATATATTACACAACACACCACCCGTTCGTCACTACATATATATATATATATATATATATATATATATATATATATATATAAATTCAAAATAAGCAACACGGATTTCAAAGATGATTGCAGTACGCACGTTTCATGCTACCCCATTTATTTAAGTAATGCGAGCATTACATTAAATGCAATATGAAGAGCAATCTTCAGCTGCACGAAAATGCAGAAAATAACAGTAGAATAGACATATTATAATTGTGGCAACATTTCAAATCCAAGTGGGAGAAAGAATACATAAAAATCCAAGTGGGAGGAATACAGGAATCCAACTTGACATAGCCGAGTCTATCAGGCTAGTAATTGATTCTAGACAAAAGTTCTAACTGTCTCTGATTTTTTGTCTCTTATCTAGTGGTGATAGCATAAGGGACAATTACTTCTAAGGAAAGGGAAGGTGTAAGCAGTATGCATGGACAAGGCTATAAATGAATTAGATTATAAAGGTTTCCCTGGTCATAGTCGTACCAGGTCATTTTACTACTATCAAAATGTTGACGAATTAAAACCCTAGGTATATGGGTCAAATAGGTTTTTTTTCTTCTAGTCTGAATAGAGTATCAGTATAGTTATACAGATAACAATATTAGTTTAACCAATATTTTCACAATAAGAGGTATGTTAATAAAATAAATAAAAAGAGATGTAATTATTTTATACAAAAATCATCAAATAATGTCAGTATTGAATTCAGGGGCTATAGGTAGGGTGTAAAGTTTAAGGATATTAGGTATATTGGGTTCATGAAAACTATTTTGAATTATCTTAAAAAAAATTATGGCTGAAAATAAAATAAAGATACTATTTAGGAGACACATAGGTGAGCTTTATTTTTATAATGTGAATAAATATTATTATCGGATTTATATTAGTTTATAATAATGTGTTTACTAAGGTTTAAGGGACTGAAAAAAGAAAAGATGCTAGGAAATAACAAGGATATTCAATTCAGGAACCTGATGATTGATTTAAGTAGATTAAGTGTTAAGGTGAGTGATCTGGAATATATGTTATAAAGGTTCAATTATCAATTTAAAATTATGTGCTTATTGATAGCCCTAGATGACCATGGTAGAAGTAAAGTACTATAATTTGATAACTTTAGCTACTTTATAAAGACCTATTTTTTAAAAAATTTAAAAGTGCGAGTAGAGCAGTGTACACATGATACCCTAAGGCCTAATCTATTATTGATTAGATTAGGATTATTTCTAAGTTTAAAAATTCATAAACTTCTATAGAACACAATTCACATCCATATCTACTATTTCTTTAAGGTTTAGCTTTTCTTATAATTTCCCATTTAAGGCTAAAATTAATACCATTATCTTTTAACTCCCAAATTTTACTTGCCAATGTCGTACTATTTGCCTTATGTCTAAGTCTAAACGAAGACCTATGGTTATATATTCTCTGTTTCATGTTAATACTACATCTTATATAAATATAATTCTCGGTTATTGTACTAATGATGCATCTGTACACTACGTTACAGGTGCAACAAAATCCAAATAAAGGACAATGGGACTTTTTTCTACAGTTGCACATGATGGGCTTATCAAGCCCACCTATATTATTTCTAATATCTCTATTATTATTATTATTACTACAATTATTTACACTAATATCATTTATCAATTCCTCAATTCCACTATTAGGTATATATTGATTATTACCATCATTATTTAATTCATTTCTTGATGCGCTATCAGTTGGACTTATTCCTTCAACATTAGGCATATTGATATTATATGAACTAGGTCCTTGATCACTATTATTTCTATTGGAGTTGGGCCTATCATCAACTTCAGTTAGAACCGCAACGCCATTACTGATGCATTATATTTGTTGGTTGAAATTATGGTTGGTAGGACTAAGCATATTGTTATTATCTTCATAATTTCTTTTGCCATTGTTATTTTCACTTCTATTTGTATAATTATTAGTAGCATCATTATTGGTATTTGCTAGATTATTATGTGTATTCATATGACCACTATTTATAACTTCATTTATTCTAGCTGACTTGATGTTCTTTTTGTTTAACCTAGCTATGATTGTACCTACATTAGGAAGGGTAGAGTAAGAAATTCTGACTGTATGACAAGAGAAGATTTTACTATATCTGTGGGAAGAAGGGAAATTTTTTTGTAAAATATTCATAAATTTTTTGTAAATATTTGTGGATATTGCACAGTTGAAGGGTATATTTAACCAGATAGAGTTTTTATTTTTTCTCTTAAATTTATTGGGTGAGTATGGGGTGTACTTTGATTACTATTATTTCCCATAACAATATTTATTATTATGATTGGTAGATCTTTTAGTTGTGGGATGCTTATTATTTTTATCATTAGATTCAACGTTATTGTCTACTAACATTGGTTTATTACTAGTGTTAGCATGTAGTTTACTATTAAAATGCACTTTATTACTTTTCTTATTAGTTGAATTTTTAGGCAAATAGGGTTGCTTTTTATTTGGTCCATTACTACTACTACTTAAGTTATTAGGTCTGTTATATCACCTATGATTATTATTATTATTATTATCGTTATTATTGTTGTTATTGTTACCATGTGTACTAATATCATTATTATTATTATTATTATCCGCATCAAGAAGAGATGTTCTACCAGGGCTAAGGAAAGAAATTTTGGGGGCATATCCAGCTTTAGACAAGGCCATATTATAGTAGTTTGAATTAGAATTAAATATATCAATGTTGGAAGATAATTTAGTAATTCTCTCAGAAATACTTTTAACTAAAGAATTTAATACATTTGGTGGATGATTGGACAATCTACTTACATATCTAGTAACTTCATTTTCTTTTCTATATGGGTGGTATAATCTAGTTTCTATGTTGAGAGTGGTATCTAAAAAATTTACAATTTTATTACCATATTCATAAGTAATGTCTAAGTTAAAACTTCTAAAAAATTACCCAATTTTCTTTCTTATTCTCTCAATGAATGATTTGTTATTACTAGGGATGATGAATAAAGCATCATCTCTATATAGACCACCTTTTAGTTCAGGGATTTCTTTGTTTAAGCAATATAAGAGGTAAGCCCCCACTAGGTTTGTAACCTCAGCCGAATCGCTCGATCCCATTGGTATATCAAAGTATTCTGGGGTATCGGCTCTCGTCCAGAGCTTGTTATCAAATTCGATATTTTTTCTAGCTAATAAAATAATGTCTATCTTATCCCTAGTAATGAGTGAGCGATTCATAGCAAAAATGAGGGCTCTATTTAGGAGAATGGGGGATATGCTAGAGTAATAGTTATTTATATCAAACTGAATAAACGAGAAGTTTTTAGTGTTGTCAATAGATTTAAACCAGTTTAGTGCTTCTTCGGTATTGTTCCATAACTTTAAGGATAAATTAGGAATTATTAGAGGTAGAATCCTGTCTAGTATAAGCTTACTGAGTCTGCCAATGTCAAACTTAGATGAGCAAATGAGTCTCACAGATGGGTTATCTTGGAAGATCTTATGGTCTTTTAAATTAATCCTAGGTTCAGCTGGAACTATTGGTTCAGTCCTATCTATTAAGTCGTAGTCCTGCATAATTTTCTTGATTTTTAAATTAATCTCAGATAGATTTCTTTTAGAGGTTATTTTGTATTTGGAGTTAAGTTCCTTCACGATCAGTTTTTTATAAGTAGTATAATCCAACCTGTATAAATTTCCAGTTTTGTCAGCAGGGACTAGAATACCCGGTTTGTTCTGTATTGACTTGATGAATTCCTTAAGCTTTCTTAGATGTAGATTTTTCCTAAGTGGATGCTCCTTGTATTTCAGATTAGCTATAAGTTCCAAAAGATCTTTTTCGAAATTTTCTAGTAGTGTGTTAGGAGGTGGATTTTTTCTACTCTTAAAAATCTTCTTAAAATAGTTCCTATCTTGTGTTTCAATTGATGGGTTTTGCATTTTGTTATCATGGTGATAGGCAATCCACCTCATCCTTCTAATAAAGTCATTAGTTCTGTGGATTAACAGCCACATATAAGTATCCTTACTATGTAAGGGGATGTCTTTCAGAGAAAATTCTACATTAACCTTTTCCATCCTGTTCAACAAATTTAGTACCAGAAAAAACACACTCAGGTTCGAGAGGTAAGTTCAGTAGAAGGTTTAGATTTAGATTCAAGATTGAATATTGTACTTATGTGTAGGCACCAGAATATCGTATGGTATGGTATTATACAAAAACCATTCCAAAAGGATAGGTGATCAAAACATTCAAAATAAGCAACACGGATTTCAAAGATGATTGCAGTACGCACGTTTCATGCTACCCCATTTTTGGAATGGTTTTTGTATAATACCATACCATACGATATTCTGGTGCCTACGCATAAGTACCATATTCAATCTTGAATCTAAATCTAAACCTTCTATATATATATATATATATATATATATATATATATAGTGACGAACGGGTGGTGTGTTGTGTAATTCATCTAAGATTGCTCTGTGATCACTTCGACACCTGACTCAGCGCACACCGTGCGCCTGTTCAGACAACCTCGATTTAATGGAGAGCGTGAGATAACACTAGGCAACAAAAAACATTTATTGTCTGCTACCCAGACAAATGGTGCTGTACTAAACTAAATCGAGTACGCTGATTCCGAATTGCTGTAGCACGTCAGCATTTTGAGTAATGCGCATAATTATATATTAATACTACATTTGAATCAGGAATAGTTAAGTTAAAGGTTAATTATTATTATGATAGTATATTAGTAGTGTATATAGTAAATTCATGTTCAATGGTACATAGTATATTTATGTTAAAGGAATAGTCACTTTATTTTTGTTATGCTCAGCTGTGTGTGTGTGTGTGTGTGTGTACATGTACAGAGGAGAATTTTTTTCTTCGATTTGAAATGCACATCAATCTCAGAACGTGTTGCCATTTTTAAATTTTTGAATATATCTATTCAAACCAAAACAGGTTTCCACAATGTATTGTTTATCAATGGACAAAATGAAGGTTTTGTAAAGTTTAAAGTTACAAGTAAATTCAGAAAAACATGTCCAAACAATCAAATGTTAAATGTCCACAGAAATTTCTATGAGTTTTACAAAGATATGCAGTAATAGAAGTTTCAGCTGCGAGAGTAATAGGTGAAAAAGAAATAACATTAAAACAAATAAGAAAAAGTGCGTGATGCTTACAGCACCTAGGTTTCCCAAGCGGTTACCTATCTAAGTACTCACTAGGCTCGACGTTGCTTAACTTCGGTGATCGGACGAGAACCGATGCTCTCAGCGTGATATGGCCGTAAGCGATTGTCAACCTGCCTTTTAATACCTTTATTCTAATAAACGACTAAATGCAAGCAGCTTTTAACATTTTACAATCTATACTTACTTTTGTCACAATTTTCAAATCTTTACTTTACTTTTCTTCTACCAGTTCACTATTGCATCGGCTGAGCAAACTTTCTTTCTTTCTTTTATTCTAACTAACTCCCAAATACACTACTAGCAGCTATCCACACACTCACTCACTTGCTTTCAGATTTCACTTTGCCGCTGCCAATTTCATCAATAGGCTTTCACTGTCACACCACACTACCTTCACTACTACTATGTCCCAATGTTACCCACAAATGCCCCTTAACACTCACCACTACCCTCTACACGTCATCACAAATTTATGCTATGGCTATCAACACCAATAGGAAGTACCTGTGGATCTTTGCATAAGGATCCCCCAAAACAGCAACCAAATATGAATATCTATGCCAAAAATTATGCTTTGTGTTTGGTAGGATCATAAAGGCATTATTTATTGATCTTCTCTCACGAAACTAGACCATTATTCTGATGTGCACTGTCATTAACTAGCTAATTTGAACAAAGAAAAAAATCAAGGAATTGAGGCTGGAGATTGCCAACAGGAAAGGGGTAGTGTTCCAACAAGACAATGCCCGACCACATGTGCCTTTGGCTATCCGAACAAAGTTACATGAACTTGGCTGGTATCTCTTACTCCATCGACCATATTTTCCTGGTATTGCACCATCTGACTACTACTTATTTTTGTCTCTACAGAACTCTTTGCAAGAAAAAGCATTTAACGAATTAGACGGAGTCAAAATGCATGTAGATAACATATTTGCTTCAAAACCAGTCAAATTTTATGCTGATGGAATATTTAAATTGCCTGATAGATGTGCAAAGGCCATTAATAATAAAGGAAACTATTTCATGGAATAAAACCTATTGAAAAGTCAATTATTTATATCCCCTTTTGTGTATTGAAAAACGCTCAGAACTTTCCGGACATCCTAATACATACATACATACATACATACATACATATAACTTTTCTGGATGGCCTCCTTGTTTAAGTTGCTGAAATGCTGCCACAATTCTCGCCTTCTTCATCTTCGGTGCACCCCACGCATAATAATCAAGGGTGTTGCAATTTGGGGAGTTAGGTGACCAGATGTTAGGGGTGATGTGGTCGCAGAAATTGTCTGACAGTCATGACTGGGTTCTCCTGCTTGTGCGGCATGGTGCAAAGTCCTGTTGCCGGACATAGGATCTTCCAGCAGCTACCCTTTTCACCGAGGGCAGCACTAACTTCTCCAGACACTTGTTGTGGCATCCCTGTTGAGTCTGAAACCGTGTGGAAAGATGAATGGAGGCATAACGTCGCCATCACTAATGATCACTCCAAACACCATGATGGTGGCTGGATGTTTGACTTTTATCACTCTCGGTACATGTCTTCAGATTGTACTGTCCTCAGATTAGCACCTAAACACTGAAATGTTCGTATTGAAGCTTCCGGCGTGAATGCCAAGCAGTACAACATCTCGTCTTCAAATTTCTGTGAGAGTGAATCGCATCATGGTGCTGTTTTTCTCACAGACAGTGCCCAACTGACCCTACTATACCGCGTAGTCGATAAAATCAGAAACAAACAATGCGTCTACGCGAAATAAGAAATATAAAATGGCGACAGCTGACCCATCGCACTCTGTATATATATATATATATATATATATATATATATATAAACAAATAGTAAATGAGTATATGCATATATACGTACAGGTATGTGCATACCGACATCCACCTGTATGTATAGGGGCATATCTGGGTACAGGACATTGCAAACAAAACGTAGACGAGAAAACACACAAGCCACATAGAGAACATTCTTCTTCATCAGCTACCCCCGTTTTAACACCGGCGTTTCACACACACACACACACACACACACTAGCAGTATAGCCCGACGTTGCCCGGGATTAAGTTAAGATTATTAAGCTAATCAAGTGCTTTGTTTCAAACCAAACTAAGTTACACCGACGTCAAATTTGAGTGAAATCCATTGAAATTGGTAAACGTTTGGCTGAAAATGGGTTGCAGACAATTTGATTGGGAAATCACATAAGGAATTGGTTTATCGATTTTTCCACTCACCGATTGCTTTTTTTTTTTTTTTTTTTTTTTTTTGGCGAACTTCAAGCCTTCAAAGATCCCATGAGTCTTAAGTAACGCCGGCATTAAGTTTGAACAAAATACGTCAAAATTGGTAAAAGTTATGGTTGAAAATAGGGTGTAGCCAATTTTAGTGATAAATCTTATAAGTAATTGGTTTATCGCTTTTTCATCCTGATTGAATGGAAAACCCCATAAGGAATCAGTTTATTGATTTTTCACCCCAAATAGGACTTAACCGAACACAACATAGGTGATTAAAAAAATCTATATTTATACTTTAAAGTTGGTTTTCACACCCAACCCAGTTCTGCAGAATCAATGTCATGACGGATACGCATGGGTTGGGAATTTGACCGGCAGAGGTGATCAGGTTGCACATGCCGGCCCTTTCGAACACCCTCCCCCATCATCTAAACCCCCTCCCTTGGTCCATGGGTTGGGAACCCTTCTGGCAAGGAAAATAGATCTGCATTGGAAAGGGTTGCATCGAAGGTTTGCACTGGATAAGGATGTATCGAAGGTTTGCATTGGAGATCTGCAGTGAAGAAGGTTGTCTCAAAGATTTAGATTGGATAAGGTTGCATGAGAGGTCTGCATTGGAGAAGGTTGAATCGAAGGTTTGCATTGTGGATCCGGATTGGAGTAACTTAGGAAAACTTACCAACAGCCTTAACAAAAAAATAAGGGGCCTGAGCAATTTGGCCAAGCGCTGATATTGGCCGAGTGAGCATTGTTGTTGGAGAAGTCAGCATTATCCAGTAAATAAGAGGAAGAGTCCATGAATCATGTTTGCCGTGGTTTGAGAATATGTCCGACCAATGCTTCGGATCACTTGTTTATAACCACATAGGCTGCAATGATGACTTGTTCTTCTTTCTATGTCTATAAAACTTCGCTATAGACAACATTGCGTGTTCTGCTCTGAGGAGCATAAACAAAAAGAGCGTTTCTACTCTCCACACGGGAGCAGGCCACATAAAGTTGCCCATGGGAAAAGCACGGCTCCCCCAAATAGATGCCCGCCACCGATAGTGTTTGGCCTTGGGATTTGTTGATGGACATGGCGAAGCATGGCCTTACCGGGAACTCTTTATTCCATTTGAGTAGTTGTTTTGAGCGAAAACGTGCCGTTTGAGGTGTTCCACTCGCTGGTCGGTAGGATTTTATGAGCGGGAGATTAAAGCCGTGATTTATTTCTGGTCTCATTATGTCATCGAAGATTTTATGGCAGGAGATAAGTTTCAGCGAGGGCTATCCTTTGTTTTGAGTCACAGAGTTGTCAATAATCTATCAGCTGTTAAGGTACAGCGTTCGGTAAATTCCATAAAAAAAATCTTTATTTGTTTTTTGAACTGGAAATGAACATTTCATTTGATGTCAGCATAAAATGAAACAGAGAGAAAATAACAGGGACGTGTGTATATGTTGGTGGTGGGGTGCGAGATAGAAAGTGTGTGAGTATGTGTGTGTGTGTGTGTGTATGTGTGTGTGTATGTGTGTGTGTGAGAGAGAGAGAGAGAGAAGGTGTGAGTTGATGTGTGTGTGTGTGTGAGGGGGAGAGAGAGAGAGAGAGTGACGGTGTACATTTTTAAAATATATTTTTCCTTGCATCTTTTTTGAGTGAGTGATTGACTGAAAGAGAGAGTGTGTGATAACATAACTCCTCTCTCCCTCTCTCTCTCTCAGTCAAACACACACTCACACAGCAACATACACTTTCTATCATTCATTCCGGCAACACACACCTCTCTTTCTCTTAGTCAATCACTCACACACTCACTAAAAAAGATGCGAGAAAGACAATTTTGTTTTTGCTTATATCGGGAGGAAACAAAAAGTAGATAGAAGTATGGTTAGGGGATGAATATTTAGTATAGAGATCATGGAAGAAGAAGAAGAAGAAGAAGAAGAAGAAGAAGAAGAAGAAGAAGAAGAAGAAGAAGAAGAAGAAGAAGAAGAAGAAGAAGAAGAAGAAATATATAACAAGTCAGTGTATCTGGACTAAAGATTCTCAAAATGGTCAGTTATTACCACATTGTCACCGGAATCAAATTTTATTTGTTGGGTGAGAAATTATTTCACTTTACCATTAGCTACAACATTAAGCAGAGGAATATGAAAGACAGCTGAAATTGATGACAACGATTCCCAGAATACTTATAGGTAAAGCAGAGAACTGGAGTTCAGAAAAGTGATTTAAAAATTTATAAACTATGTTATTTTTCAACAAATATAGTTTAGGTGCATTGAAGATATGTAAAATAAAGAAAATATAAAAAATATAAAAAAATAAATTTTAAATTTTAAATTTCAGTATGTCTAAGAGCACTGGTATAATTACAATAGCGTGTCGTATAATAAGTAGTAGGTAAAATATATAGATTGAAAATTAATACTTAGAAATGCAGCTATAACAGCCCTATAAAGTAAACTGCAGTAAAATGGGTTTATAAAGTTTAAAGATCAAGAAGAGTTTAGAATGAGCAGAAACAAAATATTATATTAAGTTTTGCAGTCAGTAAGTTGCTAATTTTAAATGATAAATTGATTGTAACAAACTTTTCGGAACAAATGCCCGATATACAATCACCTAAGAAGGCCTTCATGTATGTCGTGACACTTCTGTTGATAGACAAGCCAATCATGCAGACTCCCCTCTTGGAGCTACGAGCTGATAGTGACAAAGAATGTGATTCAGAGTAAAAGAGTCGCATAGTCTGACATTTATTAGCATAGTGCAAAATAAAAGTAAAATTTAATATAGCTGGAGAAAGCATTCCAAGAGATTAGGAAGAACCAGTTAAGAGCTGGAAGATTGTCAGATAAGAGTCGTGGGATGCAGATCATGAAACAAGCCAGGAGTGGACTAACAGCAATTGATGGTTCCAAGCTACCAGGGAAGCAAACTAAGGCGCTTACATTTCGGCTTATATCCGCAACTTTCGTGGCCACTTTTAATATACGAGGTGGACTGTCACGAGTCCAAATCATTGAGAAAAATTGCAATGCATTCATTAGAAAGTGGTTAGGCGTACTTCGGATATTGAACAGCTCAGCTTTTTATCGAAAAGAGGATCAAGGCAATTACCACTGGCGTCAGTAGTCGAAATTTATGTAGTAAGGAAGGTGTGAACGGTGATGATGCTAAGAGTCGAAGGATATAGAAATCAGGTGAAATCCACCAAATTACTATACAAAGTAGTTAAAACCGATGGAATAATTTCTGGAATATTGGAATAATTGTATTTTTGGGAAAATGTTAATAGCTTCGTAAATTCAATTGGATTCATTTCCTTTTGGAAATTCATAAATTGTCTGAATAACTTTGTGTGACAGAGACGTATCAAAATGAAATTTAGCATTAATTTTCGACAATACTTTAGGTATCCATGAAGTCATCAATATCAAAGCAATCCGTGCGAATGCTGATAGATCCAAATCCTTTCGATTTATTATGTTATTGCAAGCAAAGAAAAAAGATGCGATTAGAAATAATTTTATAATGGCTTTACCAATCTCGTATCTCAAAGGAAAATACTCGTTAACGATTACTTCAAACAATTTAGCATTAATGTATTCCTCTTCATATTTTAACTGAACTAAATTTGGTTTTATAGTTTTGGTAAACTTTATTGATTGAACTAGTATCCCTTTATAGTGTTCCTGAATAGCGTTCATAACTGTAAAAGCGTGAACGAAAAGCATGGCAATAAACCATATACCACCGACAGTATCAGGTTTAGCAAGCATTGCAATAGCTATTGAAAATATATAAGTGCAAATGATTTGAAAACTTATAAGAAATATATAGCCTGAAGCAAATGCCCATACTATAAAAAAAGGGCAGTGACGGCAATGATAAAATTTCATCAGGACACTTGGAAGGACATATATTGTTCTTACTTACAGGTAAAATATATTTTTTGAAATAACTTAATGGTAAAGTTAGAATCAAATATATGAATGGGATTCCGTAGCAAACGAGGCGGAGAAGTAATTCACAGATAGAAAATACAAGAAATAAAATTGTAATCACAATAAGAGGCCAAAATAATATAAATTTTATAAAAATACTGCTCTTTTTGTAAAAAGTCAAAATTTTATCTCTACCTATACCTTTAAACCATTTCACAACTATAAATTTCCAGAAATATGGGTCTACAGCAATAAAAACTTTAACTTTAATTATTGCAAGGAGTCGATCATAACCTTGAAGTGTAGAAAAAATATCTTCTTTGAGTTTTGTATCTAATATACCTTCAGCGACAATCATCTCACTTAAATGACTGGGAAGAACAAACAGGATAAAGTTAACAATTATGTAGCTGAGTATCCCAACCAAGGGACCCAAAACAAAACCATCTGAAAGTTCATAGCCTTTCTGGATTCCTAGAATGAAGGAGCGATAACCCAATGGAACGCGATCATGTGAAAGTATTGTCACCGTTTCATGTAAAAATAAGTAATACATTAAAAGATCCAGGAGAATTACTGAGAGAGAAAGCAAAATAAGAATACTTCTTCTAAGTCTTGAGACAAAGAAAGTCGAATGATGAAAACAAAATATTGTGATTTCTTTGAGTGCAAAGAAAGAAAGAAAGAACAGAAAAAAGATACATCTCACACGGTTTTGGATGGTTCCTAGTTGAAGATTATTCCAATTTTATCAAAAGAGTAAATTATTATATCAGTTGAATCAAGAGATATTTGAACTAAAAATACGGATGTATCTATATTATAATGAAGAAAGTTACTCATTAATTATGTGTGTAACAGTTACTAAAAGAAAGCAATTATAACAGGCTTGACCGTCTGGAATTTTATTTTATAAATTCATGTTCCAAGAAATTTCCTGTAATTTTGATTTCTGGAGTTTATCTAATATTTGAACTACAAGTTTTTCACAGATCTAAATATTCGGAGTAGACTTTAATGTTTAATAAATAATATTCGTTGCAGGTGAAATTTTCCATTTTCATTTGTAACAGTCTCTCTCTCTCTCCCTCTCTCTCTCTCTCTCTCGCCTCTATTTTCATTATTATTTATTTATGCGCGCTTTTAAACCTAGCCAGGCTCATGGGTCCGGTTTTCCTGTTTCTATGGCGTATGTGTGTGTCCCCCCCCCCAGCTGGACGGGATGCCTGTCTATCGCAGCTTTACTCAAGAAACAGGAAGAAAGAGTGAGAGAAAGTTTGTGCAAAAGAGTACAACAGGGGTCGCCACCACCCCCTGCCGGAGCCTCGTGGAGCTTTAGGTGTTTTCGCTCAATAAGAACACAACGCCCGGTCTGGGAAACCGCGATCCTCCGACCGCGAGTCCGCTGCCCTAACCACTGGGCCATTGCGTCTCCTCTATTTTCATTAATGATAATTTAATATATATTCATTTCAATGTTTTCATTTCAAGTTTTAATGTTTGCAAATCCCACAGTTTATTCTATATACGTAATGTAAAAAAATTATTTATTGAATGAATGAATGCTATTAGACAACATAGCTGTATAAATTTAAGGCTTATGTTCATATCAGTTTCCAGAGTTTGTTAAATGAATATTTTTGATAAAATGAAAATTTCTTAATATACCGGCATAATTTTTTTAAAAATAAATCAAGAAGAGATTTTGTTGCTGTGGCTGTTTGGAACGCTATAAGCCTTACAATAATAAGTATGTGATCGCTGCTATTTCCAGCACGCTAAACGTATTTAGGTTACCTTGAGGTTTGTTTAAATGAGAGATATATTACAACTACGATAAATTACTGGAAGAAATATTTACAAAGCAAGTGAAATTTTTTATAAATCGAAGCTTTCAGGAAAATTTATTTTCTGAGCTTTTTCATAATTATTGAGTATTTCCAGTTCCCAAATTTGAATACTCGGTACAAGAGCTTTTATTTATACGAATTTTCCATTTCATGTTTATTTCATTCATTGTTTGCAATGTTCTCCCTCCTCTCTCTCTCTCCCACACACTCCTGTTTTGATTTCATTATTACACAAATATCACATTGGAATTTTGCGTCCAAAGAATATGCAACTGAAAATATCAACGTGAAAATATTGTCAAGTAGCTAGCAGAAAACCACCCGGAGAGCAGTCTTTCTGCTTGTGGGATTAATATTGGAAATAATTTCATTATATGCATGCCGGATAAAATGCTTTGTAGTGTTTTTGTCTGTCTTTATATACTATGCTCAAATTCCACTGAGGTCGGCTTACTTTTTCCGGGTCGATAAAAACTTCTATCTTTTACTCGTTTCAGTCGTTTACTGCGGCCCTGCTGGAACCCCACCTTGAGCTTTTAGTCGAATGAATCAACCCTTATACTTATTTTTTAAGCTCAGTACTCATTCTGTCGATCACTTTGCCGAACCGCTAATTTATGGTAATGCAGTCACACCGATACCGGTTGTCAAGCGATGGTGGCGGAACAAACACAGACAGAAAGACTCACACACCCATAGACAGAAATACATACATACATACATACAGAAATGCATACATACACTCGTATACACACACACACACGCACACATATATATATATATATGTGCACACACACATATATATGCACACAAACATATATATCAGTAAACAGACAGGGAGTGCGTTGTTCTACATAGTTATATCAAGGGTTGGATAGAAAGAACACAACAAAGAAAAAATTTGACGAAAACACAGCAAACAGAAAACTAAGGAAACCATGAAAAGAGAATTGTATGCATGCCGGATAAAATGCTTTGTAGTGTTTTTGTCTGTCTTTATATATTATGTTCAATTTCCACCGAGGTCGGCTTATTTTTTAGGGGTCGATAAAAACTTCCCTTTGCCGAACCGCTAATTTATGGTAATGCAGTCACACCAACACCGGTTGTCAAGCGATGGTGGCGGAACAAACACAGACAGAAAGACTCACACACCCATAGACAGAAATACTCACACACCCATAGACAGAAATACATACATACACACATACAGAAATGCATACATACACTCGTATACACATACACACACACACACACACACATATATATATATATATATGCACACACATATATATCAGTAAACAAACAGGGAGTGCGTTGTTCTACATAGATATATCAAGGGTTGGATAGAAAGAACACAACAAAAAAAAATTTGACGAAAACACAGCAAACAGAAAACTAAGGAAACCCTGAAAAGAGGAAAATTAGACGAAAACATAACCAACGTAAAATTCGACAAAAACACGGAGCACCGAAAATTCGCAGCTGATTTCCTCATCAGTGAATGTCCAAATTATCCTAGTGGTTTCTCTCTTTGTTGCTAAAAATGACTACTAAATATCACTTATATCAGCGCTTCAATTTTTTTTTAAATGGATACATTGGCTATAATAATTTCGAGTGGGCATTACATCTTTGTAGACAGGATAGTAGTCGGGGGTGGAATATTTTGAGCAATAAAACTACTTCTTCAAGGTTACTTTTCAGCTAAACAATAGCAACAATACCAACGACGGTGGCCACAACAACAACAATAACAATAGTAAGAATAGTTTTCTTACCTTTTCTGAGCAAGTCCCTTCTCAAACACGAAAATGAACCTTGTTCGTTTTCCTGATTAAACTAAATGTGTGAGAAGTTAGTTGGTGTGCGCTATAACAACTTGAGTCTGATTCATTAGCTTTAAATGAAACAGATATAAATACATAGATATATACATACATATTTATATACACATATATATACATATATGAATATATACATACATAACCTAGATAATGATAATGCTGTCTGTTTATATTAGTTATAAACAACTTGCAGAAAGAAGAGCTGACAGTTAGATGTCACACGTGCCGGATACTAGCTGGTGTATGAGGTCATCAGGGGAGAATGCACACCGTTCTGAGAACCTCATTTCGCTGGTATTATTACACATTGACCCCACCCACACAGATAAGGCCCCGCTTGCAAGAGCAACTAGCAACTGGTTCATGTAGTATTCTTCTAGCCATTGAGTATAAAGGAAGGGAGATATGTGTATGAATGTATGTACGCAGGTAGGCGTGCATATGTCTGTATATCGTGAGTGTTTTTGTATGTATGCATATATGGGTACACACACACACACACACTCATATATATATGTGTGAGTACATATATATATATATATATATATGAGTGTGGAATTTTAAACGTATCCATACATTTTTCCTTTGTCACTACTATACCTTTATTAAATAGGATTTAACTGATACTTGCGACCATGCTATTGTACGAGTAATGCGTGGTACCGAGTGCTGGGCCGACCATAGGCTTTTGCGTGCCAAGGTGAATTTTGTTGTCAAGCCTAAGGTCAGAGCAAATAATGACAAGTTACCTAAATGGATTGATGTCAATAAGCTTAATATACCGTCAGTACACAGTGAGTTTTCTGTGATGAAATTTGAAAGCCATTAAAAAAAAGGGTGTAAGAGGTTTGTACAGCAAAGCCAACATTCTTGGCTTTGCTGTAAAAGAGCACCAAGATTGGTTTGACGATAACGATGAAGAAATTAGCCTTATCTTAGAGGAGAAGCAAAAGGCATTTAAAATGTTGCAAAATGTTGACATATCAGCGAACAGGACAGTGGTTACATATTTCAAAGCAGTAAAAGCAACAGTGCAGAGGAAGCTGAAGATGATGCAGGAAAATTGGTGGAGTGAAAGATGCGATGAAATCCAAGAAGCTTCAAATTTTGAAACCAGAGTAGTTTTGGTAGCAAATCCCACTCCTGATTCTCTCTTACACGTCTCCTCTCTATCGTTCCCAAATAAATGATACCCAGCAGAATTCTCAACGAAATTCCCCTTTCCATGAATTCTTGCTTCGGCTACTGCTACAACATCTATATCGTATCGTTGTAACTCTTTTGCAATAAGCGCGGATCTTCTCTCCAGACGAGATTTCAGACATTGTCTTATAATGTTCTATGGGATTGGCTTTTTGTGAAGGAGGGAGTGTGACACTACTGCCCTCTTTTGAGTTTCCTGCCTGGATATTGTTTCATCTGGGATCTTGAGCAGCAAGTAGTCAAGTTGTTTCTTGAAAACATCTACCTCCACTCCATGGAGATCCCTCAGATGTTTTAGCAAGGCGTTAAATAGCTGTGGGGCCTTGAATTCCAAGATGTTGCCGTACATGGTCCTCGCCTTAGATGAGACAGCTGGAACATTTGGAATAGTGCAGTGCCGTCCAGTTCGAGGTCTGGTATAGCTCTCAATTCCAAAGTTTGGTACGAGCCCTTCCGGTATCTTCCACACATATATCACTGCATACCTCTCCCATCTTCGCTCTAGGGAGTAGATTCGTAGCTCTCTCAGTCTCTCCCAGTAGCTCAGCTGTTCTATTGATGCGATCTTCCTTGTGTAGCATCGCTGAACCGCCTCAATTTATGCTATTAAACGTACACTGTACGTTGACTATAGTTGACAGTAGTAGTCCAGACGGCTGAGAACAAATGTCCTTCACAGAACCAGCATAGTTCTCTGGTCGGTTGTTCTGAATGTTTCTCTGAATCTATCCGGTCATTCGCCTGCATACTGCCACCATCTTGGTGATATGCATGTGAAACGAGGTATCGTTCCTCGTATCAAACCCAAAAATACGCACCGTACAAGATTTGGGGATTGCCGCTACATTTCGTCCAAAGTATCGTTGTTACGTCTTCTGAGCACTAATTACCATGTAGCGGAGGGCTTGAAATTTACCGAATGAATTTATGTAAAAATACTTATTATATCAAGACAGAAAAATGTTAAACAATATTATTAAAAATAGATGTAATACTTATCTTCGCGAAAATTATAAACTTGACATTATTAACTTTAAGTTTATTAAAATATAAACTAACAGAAATATTAAGTGCAAATCTTATCTTAACAAATCTTTCGTTTAAAATTCAATTTAAACGAAGTTTTAGGTTAAACTGAAATTATAAACGTCATATTATTAACTTTACGGTTATTATAATATAAACTAATAAAAATTAATTTATATAAATTAATTTATATAAAAATAATTATATCACCAAAAAATAAAAGAAAACATTTAACAAGATTATTGCAAAGAAATGCTAAACTTATCAAATCGAATATTTAGTTTAAATAAAATTTAAATGTTATACTATTAACTTAAACTTAATTAGAATATTAAGTGATAATAAATGAAATTATATAAAAATACTTATTTTACAAATAGAACAAAAACATATTAAACAATATTATAGTAAATAAATACAACACTAATCTAACCGAAGATTTGGTTTACACAAAAATGTTAGACTTAACACGATTAACTTAGTGTTAAATAGGATAACAGCTAACAATAAATATCAAGTGAATTTCAGATTTCACTTTGCCGCTGCCAATTTAGTCAATAGTCCTTCACTGTCACACCACATTACCCTTACTACTAATATGTCCAAATCTTACCCACAAATAATCTTCAAAACATCAATACACCGCCGCACATGTCATCAAAAGACTTATGCTATGGCTACCCGCACCAACGGGAAATACTAATGGATCATCCTAACACGACACTCGCCACAACAAAGTCTAGTATTTAGCAAAGTTTCTCTACTAGTGCCTCGCCTATGTTACATTTCACTTCCGTGCACTTTATGCTACTGGAAAGGACTCTCTACGTGCATAATACTAAGGCCCCCATCAAGTGAAGTGAGTAGCGCATGATGGGATATTTCACAGCGAGCGATGTTGTCCGCGGTAAACAAGCAATACTGCTTATGACAACAAACTTCATCGAAAGTATGCTAATTGCAACTGGCCGGCAAAGACAAAGCGACAGATGTTGAGATGTGAGTAAAATAAAACTCAGTAATACACATACAAGATAACAAAAATTCAATTCATAACCACACAACGGTTTCCTACGTTCAGACGGTTTATTACAGAAAACGGTTCGAATGACACCTCTTTATCGTTCACGGCCATATCACTTTGAAAACACCGGTTCTGGTCCGATCACCGAAGTTAAGCAAAGTCGAGCCTAGTTAGTACTTAGATAGGTGACCAGTGCTCTCAGCGTGAAATGGCCATAAGCGATTACCAACCTGCCATTTAGTACCTTTATTCTAATAAACGACTAAATGCAAGCACCTTTTAACATTTTACAATCTATACTCACATTTGCCACAATTTTCAAATTTTTACTCAACTTTTCTTCTACCAGTTCACTATTGCATCGGCTGAGCAAACTTTCTTTGTTTCTTTTATTCTAACTCCCAAATACACCACTAGCAACCAAGGGCCCGGGAACAGGGGGTGCAGCGGGTGCACCCGCACCTCCTAGAATTTTCAGGGGGTGCAAGATCAAAATTTGCACCCCCTACATAATCTTACCAGTTGCAGAAAAAAAGTGTCTAAAATCTATCGGTATAAAATGGTTAAGTTCTATCTCGTTTCAAAACAAAGAAAAAAATAAATATATGAATAAATAAAAGTGATGAAGCTAGCATAAAATTCCCTAGGGAGTTTAGGACCACTATCTTCTGAAGGCAAGTAGCGTCAAAATACAAAAAAATAAGTGACAATAACAACAGTAGCAGCAACAATAACCACAACAAAACCAGCATGTATGGTTAATTTTGAATGTATAGCATTACTTGAATTATTGAAGACAGCTCCCACCCAGTTTCTGTCTGTCAATACTTCTCTCCATCTTTTAGTACCACTCCCAAGTTTAAAGACTTAAAACATGGTTGAATGGATTCGACCGTTTGACCCCAGTCTAAAAATAAAACCCCTTCAAAATTCTTTCAATACAAAACGAACATTCAATATTCGATACTATTATTTGCTTGACCAGTGCCTGGATAAGTGCCTTTTTTTTCAACTCCAACTTTAATCTTGATTCACCTTTTCATTAAATCTTAATTCCTCTCTATCTGCTTGAGTTCCTTAGGAAATAGTTTCCTTTTAGCGTTACTACTAACAAATCGTATCTTAAAGACTTAGTTTAGGCAGAATGCCTTATATATTGACAACTTTCATTTTTTTATCTTGCGTTAATTCTGTCATATTATTAATCAAACGTCTTCCTGCCTATATATAAAATAGTATCCTTGTCATATCTGTTTCCGATACTGTCCTGCTTTTTCGTTTTATATAGAAAACGTTGATTTAATTAGTTTGATAAGTGTCTCTGCACGAAACTCTCGAACCTTCAGTCACTATGTAACTTTCGCCGATCAATAAATCTATACTTATTGAGACTGACTCAACATAAGTTCTATTTTTCATGTTTGAACCACTACGCCTGATGAGAACCCAATAATGTTCGGAAATCGATTAAAGTTGTTCATCTTTTTTTTTTCAATCTACGGAGAAAAAGGCTAAATTTGCCCTCTTTATAAATATACGATATATATATAAATATAAATAGACCTCGATAATCGGCTCGGGATTCTCCCCCAATGATTTTACAAATGTCACTTGGGGCCCCAATTCGCCGTGAAACCATTTGGTAGCTGGTATCGTTACGAGGTCTGTTTATATTTATCCACTTCTCTACTTGTAGAGTAAGCTCGGATCTATTTTAAAACGGGGGCCACATTTTTCATTAATGTTTTACGTAGTGTTTTTGGTACCGAAAGACTTTCAAACTTCGTATACTTATCTATTTTGTGTTATAGAACAGAAAAATATTTTTGTATTCGAATTTATTTCATGTAAAAAATTGTCTTATTTCGATTATTTCAACCAATCACTGACAAGTATTCAGTTGTTTACATTTACTCCTTTGGCTGATTAAGCGATGTAAAGCGTATTTAATCTCCATAGCTTCGTTTTATTTGCTTTTTTCATTTTAAATTTGCTTTAACCCTAACCCTAACCCTAACCCTAACCCTAACCATAGGGTTAGGGTTAGGGTTAGGGTTAATTATTTCAGAATCGGCTGAATGGACGTCAGTGATTGGTTGAAATTACAGAAATACGACAACTTTAACATGGAATAACTTATGGATTTCTTTTTTTTTAAAGAAGACTAAGAGAAAAAGATGTTTTATATGACACATTCTACCAGTGTTCCAAGTTTCAAAGTGTTTCGTTAATGAAAAATGTGGCCCCCGTTTTAAAAAGATCCGTAAGCTCTCCTCCGGTTATATGGTTTTACCGTATATTATCACATATGTATATATATATAATATATATATGTGTGTGTGTGTGTGTGTGTGTGTGTATATATATATATAGAGAGAGAGAGAGAGAGGTAGGTAGGTACATATGTAAGCACATACACGCACGCATATACATACGAATGTATGTATTTGTGTGTCTGTATGTCACCCCACCATCGCATGATAACTAATGTTGATGCGATTATGCCCCTGTAACTTGGCGGTTCGAAAAAAGAGGCGATAGAATTAATACGAGGCTTCCAAAGAATAATTTCTGGCGTTGATTTCTTCAAATAAAAGACGGTGCTCTAGTATGGCTTATCGTCTTTTGAAGCATATTGGATGGGAGGTCATGTTGCTGGTTTTGCCAATAAAAACACAAGCACTATTTATTTGATGTTCACTATTTGTTTTTCAGGGTTTTGTTCGACGAGAGTTCTTTCGTTACAATTCAGTGGCCTTATACGTGGTTCTTTACTTATTTTTTCTTTCTTGTGTCTGCCCTTTTTAATCATCTGCCATGTTGTATTCAACAGAAATTCAAAATCTTATGGGAAACTTCGTAAATCTTGTAATGGAACTTGCTGAAGAATGCAATGCAGAAGTAAGCCAGTGGTCTAAGCGTCGGAACAATTTCCTCTCTGATACAATTCAAAATGAAATTTTAGAGGCATATGCTCATAACATTTTACATGCGATCAAAATAAAAGTAGAAAATTCCAGATTTATTGGCATTATATGTGATGGTACCACTAATTGCTCTGGCATGGAACAAGTATCAATCACTGTCCGGTACGTTTCTGAAGACCTGAATGTCAATGAGGATTTTCTAACCCCCCTGACTGCTCTTCGAAGACACTGACTAAGGTTATTCTAGATGTTTTTTGTCACCTAAACATTTCACTTGGCTCAAAGTTATGCTGTGTTTCATTTGATGGTGCAAGTACCATGAGTGGAAACATTTCAGGTGTACAAACGCGATTGAAAAATTTGTTCCCAGGTACATATTTTGTACACTGTAGAAACCACTCTCTAGACCTTGTCCTCCAAGAAGTTAGTTCTAAGGTTACCTTTGTAGCTGATGCACTGAACTTTGTTCATCAATGCGCCAGTCTTGTAAAAGAGTTACCAAAAAGAAAAGCACAATGGACAAATCTTTGTGGTGAGAATGTCATCATGTTGCAAGCAGTGTGTCCAACTCGGTGGTGCATTAGAGAAGCAGCACTGAAACAAGCAGAAAACAATTATAAGAATATTCAAAATTTTTTGCTTGACCTTCTTAATGACTCGTCGTTAAGAGCAACAACAAAAGCTACTGTTAAAGGGCTGCTAAAACAATCTGGCAAGCTTCCATTTTATCCGGCATTAAAATCGCTGGGGATATATTTGGGGTATGTAAGCCAGTGGCACGTAGCTTACAGCGTCCAGGCACGACAGACGGTGATTGCTTGAAATTGATTGAAAAGTTGAAAAACTCTCTTTCAAAAATGAGAAGTGAGAAGGTTTTTGAAAAATATTTTGATGAAGTATCCTCTTCTGACTTAGTGAAAATGCCCAACATTTCGCGATCTAAAAATACACCACTGTGCTTTAGGCACACAACTACTACTGAAGAAGTTGCTCTTTCTGTCACCGATAACTGGCGTCGGCAATTTTTCTCTATAGTGGCTGTCATCGAAAATGAATTGACTCGCCGGATTCAGCAACAGGGAATACGTGTATGCTCTGAGCCAGAGGAGTTGCTGTTGTCAGCAGTCACTTGCGGAGTAATTAACTTTGAAGATGCACATCTACCTGCTTCTTTTGATTTGCTCTTACTGTCATCTCAAATCAAACTTCTTGCTAGCCTATGGACGGAAAGGGAAACTTTGCCTAAATCATTTAATGACATAGTTGAAAATGGAGAGCGTCTGATGCTATTCGTCATTCTAGTATGCCACAAGTATTGGCGTTAATGCAGCTTGTCTTGTCTTCACCTGTATCTGTTGCATCAAGCGAAAGAACATTCAGTGCACTTCGCCGTTTGAAGACCTGGCTCCGTACCACAATGACACAGCACCGTCTTATACATTGTGCCATAATGCATGTACATAAAAAATATACGAGGAAAACACTTTGCACATCCTCATGAAACGTTTCATTAACAAAACGTGTGAGCGTAGGAAAACTTTTGGAATATGTTGATGCAGTTTTTTTCATATACGTGTGAATTATGGAGTGATGCAAAAACTCGGCTTACTTCCATTTTAACACTACTTATAGCTTCATTATTTCTTTCTTGGTAAACTGACATTTGAATGTTCAGAGAAAACTTCAAAAGTAACTATTAGTGACTTCTCTTCAAGATGAACAAAATTTGGCATCATGCTGTTATCAAGTACCTGTAGAAAAAGGATTTAGTCCCCAAGAACATGTTGATATATCGGAGGATGATGCTCCAGTTTTATCAACAGTGCAAAGCTGATTAAGTGATTTGAGCAGAGATAATTTTGAGAAGACTAATGATCTGAACAGTCTGAAACTGCCTCCAATGGAGAAAAAAAATGAATTGCCAGTGTTATTAGCATATCACGTGTGAGAGCTGCGAATATTCTGCACAATAAATTTGGCATGATGAAAGTTTCTGCTTGGTGGGTGTTGCTTCTTCTGACACCTGATTAAAAGGGCACCAGGCTGATCACATTTCGATGATATCTGACATTGCTTGAGGCAAATCCAGTTTCCTTAAATGTGCTGGGTTTATCATTTTGAGTTAGAGAATAAGAGATAACCTAACAGTGGAGACACTCCTCAACACTTACTCTAAAGGTCATCAAGATCGTTTAATCTGCAGGGAAGGTGATGGCCTCAGTATTTTGGATTGCAAAAAGCATCGTGTTTATTGACTACTTTCAAAAGGCTCTCACCATCAATGGAGAGTGCTGTACTGTGCCACCTTTCTAAGGCAGTTGTGAAAGGTTATCAAGGCCAAACGCAAGGAAAACTGTCGAGTATGTTTTTCTTTCATAGAAACAAATACTCCAGTGCACAAGTAATTGGTTTCGATGGCTGCTGTGTGTGATTGGCTTTGAACTGCTAAGCAACCCTCCCTACTTTAATGATTTGACCTCGTCTTATTATCTATATCCCCTACATATATATAAAAAAAATACT
>NC_142932.1:50894044-50958604 GCF_046866305.1 Octopus bimaculoides | reverse complement strand
AAGGCCAAACACTATCGGTGGCGGGCATCCATTTGGGGGAGCCGTGCTTTTCCCATGGGCAACTTTATGTGGCCTGCTCCCGTGTGGGGAGTAGAAACGCTCTTTTTGTTTATGCTCCTCAGGGCAGAACACGCAATGTTGTCTATAGCGAAGTTTTATAGACATAGAAAGAAGAACAAGTCATCATTGCAGCCTATGTGGTTATAAACAAGTGATCCGAAGCATTGGTGGGACATATTCTCAAACCACGGCAAACATGATTCATGGACTCTTCCTCTTCTTTACTGGATAATGCTGACTTCTCCAACAACAATGCTCACTCGGCCAATATCAGCGCTTGGCCAAATTGCTCAGGCCCCTTATTTTTTTGTTAAGGCTGTTGGTAAGTTTTCCTAAGTTACTCCAATCCGGATCCACAATGCAAACCTTCGAATCAACCTTCTCCAATGCAGACCTCTCATGCAACCTTATCCAATCTAAATCTTTGAGACAACCTTCTTCACTGCAGATCTCCAGTGCAAACCTTCGATGCAACCTTTTCCAATGCAGATCTTCTGACACAGAGGATTGGGAGCCCTTGTGGGCGTTCTATTTTCATTGCCAGAAGGATTCCCAACCCATGGACCAGGGGAGGGGGTTTAGATGATCACCTCTGCCGGTCAAATTCCCAACCCATGCGTACCCGTCATGACATTGATTCTGCAGAACTGGGTTGGGTGTGAAAACCAACTTTAAAGTATAAATATAGATTTTTTCCATCACCTATGTTGTGTTCGGTTAAGTCCTATTTGGGGTGAAAAATCAATAAACTGATTCCTTATGGGGTTTTCCATTCAATCAGGATGAAAAAGCGAATAAGCCAATTACTTATAAGATTTGTCACTAAAATTGGCTACACCCTATTTTCAACCATAACTTTTACCAATTTTGACGTATTTTGTTCAAACTTAATGCCGGCGTTACTTAGGACTCATGGGATTTTTGAAGGCTTGAAGTTCTCCCCAAAAAAAACAAAAAACAAAAAAAAAAACAATCGATGAGTGGAAAAATCGATAAACCGACTCTTTATGGGATTTCCCAATCAAATTGTCTGCAACCCATTTTCAGCCAAACGTTTACCAATTTCAATGGATATCACTCAAATTTGACGTCGGTGTAACTTAGTTTGGTTTGAAACAAAGCACTTGATTAACTTAATAATCTTAACTTAATCCCGGGCAACGCCGGGCTATACTGCTAGTGTGTGTGTGTGTGTGTGTGTGTGTGTGTGTGTGTGTGTGTGTGTGCACCGAAGATGAAGAAGGCGAGAATTGTGGCAGCATTTCAGCAACTTAAACAAGGAAGCCGTCCAGAAAAGTTATATGTATGTATGTATGTATGTATGTATGTATGTATGTATGTATTAGGATGTCCGGAAAGTTCTGAGCGTTTTTCAATATACAAAAGGGGATATAAATAATTGACTTTTCAATAGGTTTTATTCCATGAAATAGTTTCCTTTATTATTAATGGCCTTTGCGCATCTATCAGGCAATTTAAATATTCCATCAGCATAAAATTTGACTGGTTTTGAAGCAAATATGTTATCTACATGCATTTTGACTCCGTCTAATTCGTTAAATGCTTTTTCTTGCAAAGAGTTCTGTAGAGACAAAATAAGTGGTAGTCAGATGGTGCAATACCAGGAGAATATGGTCGATGGAGTAAGAGATCCCAGCCAAGTTCATGTAACTTTGTTCGGATAGCCAAAGACACATGTGGTCGGGCATTGTCTTGTTGGAACACTACCCCTTTCCTGTTGGCAATCTCCAGCCTCAATTCCTTGATTTTTTCTTCTTTGTTCAAATTAGCTAGTTAATGACAGTGCACATCAGAATAATGGTCTAGTTTCGTGAGAGAAGATCGTGCGTACTGCAATCATCTTTGAAATCCGTGTTGCTTATTTTGAATTTTTTGATCACCTATCCTTTTGGAATGGTTTTTGTATAATACCATACCATACGATATTCTGGTGCCTACGCATAAGTACCATATTCAATCTTGAATCTAAATCTAAACCTTCTACTGAACTTACCTCTCGAACCTGAGTGTGTTTTTTCTGGTACTTAACTTGTTCAACAGGATGGAAAAGGTTAATGTAGAACTTTCTCTGAAAGACATCCCCTTACATAATAAGGATACTTATATGTGGCTGTTAATCCACAGAACTAATGACTTTATTAGAAGGATGAGGTGGATTGCCTATCACCATGATAACAAAATGCAAAACCCATCAATTGAAACACAAGAAAGGAACTATTTTAAGAAGATTTTTAAGAGTAGAAAAAATCCACCTCCTAACACACTACTAGAAAATTTCGAAAAAGATCTTTTGGATCTTATAGCTAATGTGAAATACAAGGAGCATCCACTTAGGAAAAATCTACATCTAAGAAAGCTTAAGGAATTCATCAAGTCAATACAGATCAAACCGGGTATTCTAGTTCCTGCTGACAAAACTGGAAATTTATACAGGTTGGATTATACTACTTATAAAAAACTGATCGTGAAGGAACTTAACTCCAAATACAAAATAACCTCTAAAAGAAATCTATCTGAGATTAATTTAAAAATCAAGAAAATTATGCAGGACTACGACTTAATGGATAGGACTGAACCAATAGTTCCAGCTGAACCTAGGATTAATTTAAAAGACCATAAGAACTTCCAAGATAACCCATCTGTGAGACTCATTTGCCCATCTAAGTTTGACATTGGCAGACTCAGTAAGTTTATACTAGACAGGATTCTACCTCTAATAATTCCTAATTTATCCTTAAAGTTATGGAACAATACCGAAGAAGCACTAAACTGGTTTAAATCTATTGACAACACTAAAAACTTCTCGTTTATTCAGTTTGATATAAATAACTATTACTCTAGCATATCCCCCATTCTCCTAAATAGAGCCCTCATTTTTGCTATGAATCGCTCACTCATTACTAGGGATAAGATAGACATTATTTTATTAGCTAGAAAAAATATTATTGAATTTGATAACAAGCTCTGGACGAGAGCCGATACCCCAGAATACTTTGATATACCAATGGGATCGAGCAATTCGGCTGAGGTTACAAACCTAGTGGGGGCTTACCTCTTATATTGTTTAAACAAAGAAATCCCTGAACTAAAAGGTGGTCTATATAGAGATGATGCTTTATTCATCATCCTTAGTAATAACAAATCATTCATTGAGAGAATAAGAAAGAAAATTGGGTAATTTTTTAGAAGTTTTAACTTAGACATTACTTATGAATATGGTAATAAAATTGTAAATTTTTTAGATACCACTCTCAACATAGAAACTAGATTATACCACCCATATAGAAAAGAAAATGAAGTTACTAGATATGTAAGTAGATTGTCCAATCATCCACCAAATGTATTAAATTCTTTAGTTAAAAGTATTTCTGAGAGAATTACTAAATTATCTTCCAACATTGATATATTTAATTCTAATTCAAACTACTATAATATGGCCTTGTCTAAAGCTGGATATGCCCCAAAAATTTCTTTCCTTAGCCCTGGTAGAACATCTCTTCTTGATGCGGATAATAATAATAATAATAACGATATTAGTACACATGGTAACAATAATAACGATAATAATAATAATAATAATCATAGGTGTCATAACAAACCTAATAACTTAAGTAGTAGTAGTAATGGACCAAATAAAAAGCAACCCTATTTGCCTAAAAATTCAACTAATAAGAAAAGTAATAAAGTGCATTTTAATAGTAAACTACATGCTAACACTAGTAATAAACCAATGTTAGTAGACAATAATGTTGAATCTAATGATAAAAATAATAAGCATCTCACAACTAAAAGAACTACTAATCATAATAATAAATATTGTTATGGGAAATAATAGTAATCAAAGTACACCCCATACTCACCCACGCAATAAATTTAAGAGAAGAAATATAAACTCTATCTGGTTAAATATACCCTTCAACTGTGCAATATCCACAAATATTTACAAAAAATTTATGAATATTTTACAAAAATATTTCCCTTCTTCCCACAGATATAGTAAAATCTTCTCTTGTCATACAGTCAGAATTTCTTACTCTACCCTTCCTAATGTAGGTACAATCATAGCTAGGTTAAACATAAAGAACATCAAGTCAGCTAGAATAAATGAAGTTATAAATAGTGGTCATATGAATACACATAATAATCCAGCTAATACCAATAATGATGCTACTAATAATTATACAAATAGAAGTGAAAATAACAATGGCGAAAGAAATTATGAAGATAATAACAATATGCTTAGTCCTACCAACCATAATTTCAACCAACAATTAGAATGTATCAGTAATGACGTTACGGTTTTAACTGAAGTTGATGATAGGCCCAACTCCAATAGAAATAATAGTGATCAAGGACCTAGTTCATATAATATCAATATGCCTAATGTTGAAGGAATAAGTCCAACTGATAGCGCATCAAGAAATGAATTAAATAATGATGGTAATAATCAATATATACCTAATAGTGGAATTGAGGAATTGATAAATGATATTAGTGTAAATAATTGTAGTAATAATAATAATAGAGATATTAGAAATAATATAGGTGGGGTTGATAACCCCATGATGTGCAACTGTAGAAAAAAAGTCCCATTGTCCTTTATTTGGATTTTGTTGCACCCGTAACGTAGTGTACAGATGCATCATTAGTACAATAACCGAGAATTATATTTATATAGGATGTAGTATTAACATGAAACAGAGAATATATAACCATAGGTCTTCGTTTAGACTTAGACATAAGGCAAATAGTACGATATTGGCAAGTAAAATTTGGGAGTTAAAAGATAATGGTATTAATTTTAGCCTTAAATGGGAAATTATAAGAAAAGCTAAACCTTATAGAAATAGTAGATATGGATGTGAATTGTGTTCTATGGAAATATATGAAATTTTTAAACTTAGAAATAATCCTAATCTAATCAATAATAGATTAGACCTTAGGGTATCATATGTACACTGCTCTACTCGCACTTTTAATTTTTTTTTAAAATAGGTCTTTATAAAGTAGCTAAAGTTATCAAATTATTGTACTTTACTTCTACCATGGTCATCTAGGGCTATCAATAAGCACATAATTTTAAATTGATAATTGAACCTTTATAACATATATTCCAGATCTCTCACCTTAACACTTAATCTACTTAAATCAATCATCAGGTTCCTGAATTGAATATCCTTGTTATTTCCTAGCATCTTTTCATTTTTCAGTCCCTTAAACCTTAGTAAACACATTATTATAAACTAATATAAATCCGATAATAATTTTTATTCACATTATAAAAATAAAGCTCACCTATGTGTCTCCTAAATAGTATCTTTATTTTATTTTCAGCCATAATTTTTTTTAAGATAATTCAAAATAGTTTTCATGAACCCAATATACCTAATATCCTTAAACTTTACACCCTACCTATAGCCCCTGAATTCAATACTGACATTATTTGATGATTTTTGTATAAAATAATTACATCTCTTTTTATTTATTTTATTAACATACCTCTTATTGTGAAAATATTGGTTAAACTAATATTGTTATCTGTATAACTATACTGATACTCTATTCAGACTAGAAGAAAAAAAACCTATTTGACCCATATACCTAGGGTTTTAATTCGTCAACATTTTGATAGTAGTAAAATGACCTGGTACGACTCTGACCAGGGAAACCTTTATAATCTAATTCATTTATAGCCTTGTCCATGCATACTGCTTACACCTTCCCTTTCCTTAGAAGTAATTGTCCCTTATGCTATCACCACTAGATAAGAGACAAAAAATCAGAGACAGTTAGAACTTTTGTCTAGAATCAATTACTAGCCTGATAGACTCGGCTATGTCAAGTTGGATTCATGTATTCCTCCCACTTGGATTTTTATGTATTCTTTCTCCCACTTGGATTTGAAATGCTGACACAGTTATAATATGTCTATTCTACTGTTATTTTCTGCATTTTCGTGCAGCTGAAGATTGCTCTTCATATTGCATTTAATGTAATGCTCGCATTACTTAAATAAATGGGGTAGCATGAAACGTGCGTACTGCAATCATCTTTGAAATCCGTGTTGCTTATTTTGAATTTATTTATATATATATATATATATATATATATATATATATATATATATATATATATATATATATATGTAGTGACGAACGGGTGTAATATATATATATATATATATATATATATATATATATGCAGAGTCTGATCACCTCTTGTATATACACCTTAGATCCTACTTGGAATCTGGTGTGACTTTTTAAACCAGATAATGTTTTAAAAAAGACACCCACATAGATTGCTTATCTGATTTGAAGCACCAAGACTTGCAGTTAATTTCTGATCTTTGTGTATCTTAAAATGCATTTTGAGGTCTCCATTAGATTTGCAGGCCTTACGGCATACAAGGCATTGGAATCTATTCACAGATATATAAGCAGAGTAGTTGGTGGAGGTTTGTTCTTCACGAGTTCGCAAATGAGATTTGAACCCAGCAAAAGAAAGGCATGATCTACCACAAGCAATGCACGCATAAATTCGCCGAGATTCACATTCTCGATCGCAACATTCTTCTTGCATGTGTCATCCTAGCCTCTTCAAAATTGTTTAATTCCACTCCCCACTTATGTTCGCCATCCAGCTCAATCCGAAGCAAGGGTTTCTATGAAATTTGGATCCATTCCAAGTGACTTCATGGTAGTCCTTATGCCGTCCTTAAACCTTTTGTTATGTTTACATCGATTACGATTTCACTCAGCCAGCTCGCTATAAAACAGTTGTTTGGGTGTGAGTTCATCCGCCATTCGAACAATATGGCCAGACCATCTCATTTGGTTTTCAAAATCATTGATTTAGTTGAAGTGATGCCTGCAGGCGCAAAGACATCTGTGTCAGGAGTGAAAAAGTCCCATTTAATGTTTAAAATTGGGTGAAGGCAATTTTGGTGGAATCGTTCTAACAGTTTGGGGTGTCTTTCATAACACGTCCATGTTTCAAAGGATTACAACAGGGATGGTAAGACAAATGATATGTAAAGAGCCAATTTTGTGTTGTTTATATGTCGTTGGCGTCAAACGCATAAATCCAAACCACTAAATGCTTGGGTTGTTCTTTGAATTCGCAGTTGTAGTTCTGTGTCCAGATTTCCATAATTTTGTACAGAGCTTCCAAGGTAGATGAAAGAGTCAAGAACGTCAAGTAACTTACTCTTTACGAAAATTTTAGTGGAGTTGCAAACAGCACCACGTGCAGGTTGATACATTACAACTGCTTTTTTCAAGTTGATGGTCAAGCCAAAATCATCACAAGCTGAGTCAAATGCAGATACATTAGATTACAGTCCTGTTTCAGAGTGATTGACTAGATCGCAATCGTCAGCATATGAGTTCCCTAATGAGTGAAGTAAAAATGTTTGTTTTGAATTTCAGCCTGGTCAGGTTAAAAGCATTCCCAGTTGTTCGTTATTTTATGTAAGTACCCTTTTCAGAGCTTTGGAAAGTGTGTGACAGCACAACAGCAAAGTATATTGCAAAGAGGGTGGGTGTATCAAGGTCTCCTTGCTTTACTCCATTTTCCACGAGAAACGATTTAGAAAGCCTACCACCAAAATTAACTCTAGCTTTCGTATCTTGATGCAAAGCCCTGATCATGTTTACAAATTTTTCTGGGCAACCTGTTTTCCTTAGAATTAGTTATTAGCTGTAAGACATTTCGATTAACAGTATGGAATACCTTGCTTAAATCAACAAAGCAGTGGTATAGGGCAAGATTCTGTTCAATGCACTTTTCCTGAAATTGTCTGATAGTTAAGATACAATCAACTGTTCCCCTGGAGGAACGAAAACCACATTGAGACTTGGACTATTTGGAACTATGAAGGTATTTAAACGTTCTAACAGAATGCGGGCAAGTACTTTTCCAACTACAGACAAAAGCGAAATCTCACGAAAATTAATACACTGATCTTTTGGCCCGATTTATGTAAAGAGACTAAAACGACATCAATCCAGTCTTGAAGCACTTACTCAGTTCTCCGACAGTGACAAATTAATATATCTAAGAGTTCAAACATTTTGTCACCGTCATATTTCAAGACCTCTGTACAGATTCCATCAAACTCTAGAGACTTATTGTTATTCAGCTTATTCACAGATAAATAAATGTCATTTAGAATTGGTTTTAATGCCATAAAACCTTGGCATTATTTCTATCAGCTGCTTCTTGCGCCCCTTTTGCTCTGTTATTCCGACATTCCTGTTTAATTTTCCTTAGAGCAATCTGCACTTACTATTTCAGCTTTCTGTAAGCTTCGTTTGAGTTGGGGTTCAATGACTGAGAAAAAAGTGTATTGCCTAAGTTTTGTTTTTCTAAAAGTAGACCATGAATTTCTGACGAGTTGTCTGGAAACCAGTCGCTGGACTTACACGATTTAAATCCCACTGAAGAACTTGCAGCCTCAAATACTTTTGTTTTGAAATCTTTCCATAGATTGCTGGGATCAAGATTAATATTTCCTATAGCATCGTGGAATCTTTGGAAGTTGCTTGGTAATTTGAAGTTGGCAACATTTAATATTTTGGGGACTTTAGAACAAGACTGTCGAATTTTAGGCACTATTGAAAAATTCATTTTTCCACACACTAGACGATGGTCAATTCAGCTCTGCTCGTTTCATTGTTCGAATACTAGGAACATCTTTCATATCACGCTTTCTAATCAAAATATAATCTATGAGATGCCAGACTTAGATCTTAGGTGCATTCAGGTGATTTTATATTTATTTTTCTACTCAAACAGAGTGTTGGCAACAATCAGATCATTCTCAGTACAAAATATCAAAAGATCTATCCCAATTTTATTACATTTCCCAATCCCATGTAGACCTAAAGCAGATCATGAAATGTAGTCATTTCCAACTTTTGCGTTGAAATCTCCCAATATGATCAGTTTGTCAGAAATTGGTACTTTCTTCAATAATTGTGCTAGATCATCATAAAACTGTCCTATAGTGTCATCAGAATGAGACATAGTTGGCGTATAAATACTGACAACGATAACAAACCTACCTCTTGTCAGTTTTATACGGCATGACATGATTCGTCCAGATATACCACTTGGAAATTCTGCAATGGAGGATACCAAAGAATTCTTGAGAGCAAATCCAACACCAGATTCTCTACGCTGACCTTCAGGTAAGTCTCAGGTAGTATATCTACAAGTAGACTCATTTATTTGACCCTCACCGGAGAGACTGGCTTCAGAGAGCACAACTATATCAAGGAAATATCTTTGAGCTCATATGCAATATGTGCAGTATACCTTTCTGGCCTCTTGTTGAAATTATCATCTAGAAGTGTGCGCTCATTCCAACAGCCAAATTTGAGAGGATGTTTATTTTTTCTTCTTGAAAACTGTTTGGCTACAGTGGCAGGATAACGACTGGGCCCAGCCTGTGACACACTGGGACACCTGCCGAGCCAGATTTGTTCCCTTGTCGTTTCCAAGCCTATTTTGCCATTTACTGAATCTTTGAGACATTTCAGAGTAAGTCGTAAGTGCATTTTTAGGTTTCTATCAACCAATTCAATGATTTTAGTTAGATCGGGTGTACAAGACGTACCTGTGCAGATGAATAATTTCCGGTGGGTGTAGCTTGCACTACACTACCCGCACCTATTGGGCCAAGAAGACTTTCGCCGGTGTGGTATGAGAATTGACAAAATCGGGAACTTCCAAGGCCTCAGGTTTTATTTTGGATATTTCCTTCTTGGTAGATTACCAACCAAGGTTAAAGAGGGTCTACCTGCCCATGAGGTAGGCTATCCTAGGCCAGATACCAAACCGACACCCAAACGCTCCATAGAGTGATTAAATATCATTCCGGTGTCCAACCGGTGCAGCTCACACACAGACACAGACACAGACAAAGACACACACACACACACACACACACACGCAAAATCGTACGTTAAAACAAATATTTTTATATTTCGTGATAGTCATTTGGGGAGGGGGGGGGCAAATAAACACATGCACCCGTTTATTACTGTTCTTACTTTATCGTATGTCAATTGACCAGGGATCTCTCGTTACACATTTGTGACCTCTTCAACGATTCTTCCATCCATCAGAAACATATGGATGTATCAGACACAGAATAGGGGGATACACGTGGCTGGAATAGCCGCTGAAGAAGTCACAGCTGTGTATCGACAGATTTCCAGACAATAAACTTTAGATAACATGAAAACAATAACAAACGCGTGAAGAACGAATATATCATGCGCTTATTTATTTGGTAAAAAAAATGACCATCACGAAATATAACAATATGTGTGTGTGTATGTGTGTGTGTGTGTGTGTGTGTGTGTGTTCAGGTAAAGTTCACAAAAGAAATTTATGTACATAAAAATTAATAATGTGAACATGAAGTTACAGCTAGATACAGTCGATGATATTGCAATTATTAACACTAACACAAGGAGGAAAATAGTAAAGCCTACATTAAATGGAAACTTTAAAAATTGCGAAACGTGTCTCAGGAAAAAAAAATTGCATTTTTGGGGCGAAATGATAACTGAAGTTATATTTCGAGGTAAAACCTTGAATGCAAAAGTTTTTGAATGCAAAAGTTTTTGAATGCAAAAGTTTTAATGTAACAAACTTGTTCGGTTCTGACTAGAAGGGATTGTTTAATTTAAGGGACCGCCCCATAAATTTGTTCTGTAAAAATATAAATGGTTTTTTTCTCCTGTAAAAACAAGTCGTCAGACGAATTGAAAGAAAAAGTTTAAAAAATTTTCGAGAAGTTCTATCCGATAAATTAGGTCTGTGTATCAAGATAAAGGTATGTTTTCAAATAGACAAAATGCCATACCAGTGTTTAAACCAAAACGAATGGTACCTTTCGCAACGATAAAGCAAGTCAAGGAAGAATTAGAGAGACTAGGAAAAGTTGGACCTGTCCAAAAAGTGGAATATTCTAAACGGGCAGCACCCAATTGTATATCGAGAAAAAAAAATCAGCGTGCGCTAATTTTCCACTGATTTAAACGAATATCTTAAAACGTGCCACTATCCGCTACCTACTCCGGAGATACTTTTGCGAAGTTAAACGGTGGAAAGATATTTTCTAAGTTGGATCTCTCTGGCGCATACCTACAAATTAGAAGAGACGATGAATTCTCGAAATACTTAACAGTCAATACATAGAGGATTGTGTAAGTATAACAGGTTACATTTGGTTTAAAAGTCGCACCAGTGATTGTGGATGCAATGTTAGCGGACTGTCAATTCGCAATTTCACATCTAGATGATATACTCATTAAAAGCGAATCCAGGGATCAACACATCGAGCGCGTAAAATTTGTATTTGAAAAAGAATTAAGGATTACGGCTTCACTTTGAGTGAAGAAAAGTGTGAAGTTTTTAACCGGAAATAAGACATTTAGACACAATTAAAAATATGTATCCTCTGACTAATATATCGACCTTACAAACATTTTTGGGACTAGCAAATTATATCCCAAATATGCATAAGGTTATAGCTCCACTGAATAATTTGCTGGAAAAATGGAATTTGTCAGAAAATAGCCAAACGGCGTTTGACGAAATTTAAAAAAAGTTCATATCTGATTTGTGGTTAGCTCACTTCGAACCTGCAGCGGAGATTGTTGTAACTGCAGACGCTTCTGAGTACGGTGTAGGAGCAGTAATGCTATATAAACATAAAGATGGTAGCATGAAGGCGGTGTTTCATGTCTCACGTCCTTTGATATCAGCAGCAAAAAATTATAGTCAAATCGAGAAAGACGCTCTAGCGATCTTATTTGCCGTGAAAAAATTTCAGATTTTTCCATGGTAGAAGTTTTTGGCTACGGACTGATCACCGACCGTTATCATCGCTATTTGGGTCGAAAAAAGGAATGCCTACTTATACTGCTAATAGTTTACAAACTTGGGCTGCGATATTATTCAACTACGTTTTCAAGATGTATGTATATATTAACTCTCACCTCTCCTTCCACATGACTGGTGTTCAGCCAAGCCTGACCTTTCTTTCTTGGTTCGACTACCATCCGTGCAACATATATATTCCTTCCCATGCCTGTCATTTCTTATGTCCTTGCCGTAAGGCTTCACTTCCACACACGCCAGCCTAATTTAATTCGTCCTTAGTCGAAAGACACTTGTTGTTAATGTCCTGTTGTTTGCATTTGTATTTGTGCACCATTTCTTCGTTTTTTTTCCGTCCTTGTTTTCGTATACATTCACTGTTTTCTTCCAGTTAATCTAGTGCTTAGCTTAGATTTTCCTTGGGGTTGGCTAGATTGTAGCAGTCTCGAGTATAACCAGCCGAAACTGAAAATCCAATCTGGAATTCGACTGTCGAAAGAAAACTCCAAATGACCCGTCCTTGTTTTTTCCTGTCCCTTTTTTGTATCTTCTAACTGTCTGGATATTTTGTTGTCCCTTTTTTGTATCTTCTAACTGTCTGGATATTTTGTTGTCCCTTTTTTGTATCATCTAACTGCCTGGATGATTTGCGTTTTTGTCCCATTTTTGTATGATATATATATGTATGTATGTATGTATGTATGTATGTATGTATGTATGTATGTATGTATGTATGTATGTATGTATCTATCTATTTATCTATCTGTCTATCTATTTATCTATCTATCTATCTATTTATCTATCTATCTATTTATCTATCTATCTATCTATCTATCTATCTATCTATCTATCTATCTCTTCTCACGGACGTGCTGTCACATCGGCTGCGAAGGTAAACGTTTATTTGACCTTTTACTGTCCACATTTTGTTGGAATTTTTAAATAATTTTGTTGCGAAGCACCTAGGCTTCATTTGTGTGTATTTTCAAGGGCAGGAATTGACCCCCAGGGGCAGTTTCGGCCCTAGCAAAATACAAAAATTTCCTTCTTGACATTTGAAAAATGTCGAGAAACATAATTTTGGAACGCTTGTCTTGTTCTTTTGACAAGCATTTCCCGAGGCTTCAGATGCCAGAAGAGAAAAAAGAACAGAATAGCGCGTGCTCATGCAGTGACACGAACGCAGTTGCTATAAACGTCACAAAGACTGTGAGTACAGCTACTAACAGCCCTCTCACCACCACCACCACCACCACCACCACCAACACCAACAACAAAAACAAAACTGTAACCAAGGTTACAAAACCATGCGTGAAAACCGTCACAAATGTCTCTGACGTAAGCACCACTGCTGCTGACGCCATCATCACCACCACCAACGACAACAACAACAACAACAACAACAACAGCAACAACGACAACAACAACAACAACAGCAACAACAAGGAAGTAAAGTTATCGGCCGTCAGCAATGACACCATCACCTGTTCAACAAACTCTGCTGCCACTACCACCACCTTTGAACCAGGCAGTACATACACCAACATAAACAAAAATATCCAGAAGAACATGTCCGCCAGCACAACAAAAACAAATTTCGCAAATGCTCTAAAGGAAAAAAGAACAACAGTGACATTCACACAAAAACAAATAAAAGACACAAAATCCCTTCTTACGAAAGAAGGAGATGATGTCAGAATTAACATCCCAAAAGATATTATAGAAATGAAAAACAAAAAGTGCATCATTTATAAACTGGTAAACACAAAAACCAGACGTGTAGAAAATGTTAGCACAGATAAAATTGAAGTTTGTCTTAGAAAAATTTGGCCTTATCAGAATCATGTCACCTGGGGAAGGAAATTCGGAACGGTGCAAGTAAGGTTTCTGGATGAAAATTTAGCTAAACAATTTTCGACACTCTCTCTCCGCACAGATGACTTGGTAATGATACCGAGTTATCTAGGACAGAGAGTGACCAAAGTTATGATAAAAAATGTGCCATCGGAGGTGGACACCCAATGGCTGATATCGGCCGTGTGCCTGGAAATGGAGGAGGCAAATATTTTGGAGATTACGGTCGGAGAGGAAAAGAACTGGGGAGGGAAAAGTCTGGAAATCCTTCTCCACATCACGGAGGAGGCTTCACAGAAAATTCCTCCAAACATTAGATTGGCAGAGGACCACAAGCTGTATGTGGTGGTAGAGGGCAGGCGACCTCGCTGTTACCTATGCAACAGCGAAGCACATCTGAAAAAGGACTGCCCTCTGGCCGCTAAACAAAAACAACAACAACAACAACAACAACAACAACAGAAGCAACTACCAAATACCCCCAACAGAAAAACCTTACTACCAACACCACCAGCAACGCAAAAAACAACAACAGAAATATCAGCAATAACCACAACAGAAAAGACAACAGAAACTGCAAAAACAGAAGAAAAAAAAGAAAATTCCAAGACTGCCTCTCCCTCCCCCATATCACATACACCACACATAAATAACAAGGAGCCAACATCAATAAAAACAGCAACACAAACATTCACAGAAACACACACAGACGCACAAAATTTGCCGTTACCTCTTTCTGACTCCTCAGATCTCCCATCATCCGATGAAGAGAGTGGGGAGGAGTGGAAAATAGCTACGAAAGGAAAGAGGAAGCGCAGTAAGAAGAAAACAAAACAAAATGCAAACACAAACAAAGCAGGGAGATTCACATCTCCCGAAAATACTACTAACACCAATAGTAATATAAAAAAAACAATGCTAACAGCAATAGACAGTACAAACACAGAGTTGATGAATTACATCAACTCTAAAACAAACATCACAAATAACTATATCAAAACCAACAACCACCCACGTACAACACCGCCAAAACACATTAAAATTATTCATGTAACACCAGCATTACACAACACAATAAAATCCCTCTACCCCAACTCGGTAGGGGGATTCCAGAAATATTTGTGCAAGAAATTGTACAATAGCCTCCTTGGTGAAAAATCCAAGGAGGAAACAAAACTTTCTAACGGCAAGTAACACTCTGTTCTTTTGTTTTGTGCTTTAAAGCACACGTATAAATAGAATCATGGTGAAGATTGGTTGTGTGAATGTGCGTGGCTTAGGGTCCCCTTGGAAACAAGGGTACCTCTTAAATGACATCAAGTCACACAATTTGGATATCATAGCCATTAGTGAGACCAGACTCCATGAACCGCGGGCCCTAAAGTCCATGTTTGGCGGACAGTTTAACATTTATTTTTCTCCCTGTCTGACGAGGATGGGCGGTAGTGGCACGGCGGTTCTTTTTCGCAAGAGTCTGGATCTCCAAGTAAAGACGATATTTACGGACCCGGAGGGTAGACTGGTTGTCCTAGATGTGGACGGCAGCGATGGAGGCGCTTTTCGGTTGCTGGCAGTTTATGTGCCTCCTTTAACAGGTCGGTCAGACTTCTTTCGACGTCTAGAAGTATTCCTGGGAACGTCTCGTCCCTTACTTTTAGTGGGGGATTGGAATGCTACCTTGGACACGCATCTAGACTACGTGGGGAATGACAAAAGTAGAAGGGGATGCAAAGGCCTCATAGACCTGCTCAGACGCTTCCAGTTGTCTGACAGGTACCGACTCGACCACCCAAATGTGCCAACGTGGACTTGGAGCAACCGCATTGGGTCGTCGAGATCGTATCTAGATAGGATAGTGTGTAGGACAAGAGATAGAGATAGTTTAGGATGTCCACAGTTCCACATAGTCAGCTACACGGATCACAAACTTGTGACGTGTACGCTAGACTTAGATAAGGCACATAGGCAGGGTCCCGGTTACTGGAAACTAAACGCGTCTTTCCCGTCGAGACAGGTTTTCAGAGACCGGATTAGCACGTTAGTAAAGAGGGCTTTGACGGGAGCCATCGTCAACAACAAATGGTGGTTTGCCCTCAAGAGAGCAGTGAGGGCGGAAGCAATAAGGTATAGCAGGGCACTAGCTGTAGAGAGGAACAGAGAAGAGGGGGAGCTAGTGATAAAGTTAGAAGAGGCATTGCGAAGTGGCATCGCATCCGACGTTTTAGCGGCGAGGTTGGCCCTCGACCAACACTTCAATGCTAAACACGAAGGGTGTGCTGTCAGGGCAAGGATGCGTGCTCTGAGGAATGAAGGTGTTGGAGCCGCACGAGAGGCCCGGGTGGCGGAGGCGCAGCGGGGTAACAGAGCCACCATCCGGTCTCTGGTAGACGAACAGGGGCGCGAATTGCTCGAGCCGAGCAAGATGTGCGAGGCGTTTCAGCGGCATTTTGCCCGACTGTTCGGGAGGAGTGGCGAGCGAGAAGGCAGGGTGGACTTTAGTGCCTACCTGCACAGCTTGCCACGACTCTCGGCAAGAGAGGCGGAGTGCTGCGAAGGGGTCATCACGGCGGAGGAGGTGAGGGACGCGATGGCGGGTTGCTCGACGGACAAATCTCCGGGTTTGGATGGTCTGCCCTACGAGCTTTACAACTGTATGCCAGACTTGTTTGGAGAAGTCTTGGCGGTCGTGTACTGCAACTGGCAGCAGAACGGGAGCATTCCCGGTTTTGTGAGCCGAGGAGCGGTAACGCTGCTGAAGAAAGATCCAAACAAGGGGGACGCCATAGATAACTTTAGGCCCATCACTCTGCTCAATGCAGACATGAAAATTTTGGCCAAGGTGTTAGCCAAGCGGTTGGCGTTTGTCATCGAGAAACTGGTCGGCACGGAGCAGACGTGCGCCGTGCCGGGCCGGAGCATCCATGACAACCTCCATCTGATGCGCTACATCATAGAGAGGGTAGTTAAGGAACCTGGCATGGGTGGGGCCCTGATCAATTTGGATCAATCGAAAGCTTTCGATAGGGTAGACCATCGATACTTGGAGGCCGTCCTCGAAGCGGCCGGCTTCGGTCCCGTTTTCCGCGGCTGGATGGCTGCCTTGTACACAGGCATCCGTTCGGTTGTTCGCGTCAATGGACGTCTATCGGGACCCTTCGACATTGCACGTTCGGTTCGTCAGGGATGCCCCCTGTCGCCGCTCCTGTACGTATTGACTCTCGAGCCACTACTGCGGAAGCTGGCGACGCTGAGGGGCATCCCGCGAGAACTGGGGTGCGGGACGAGCGTGTCGGCATACGCGGACGACGTCACCGTCATAGCGTCTAGCCACGAGCACATCGAGCTTGTCGGCGAGACGCTGAAAGACTACGAAGCGGTGACGGGAGCGAAAATCAACCGGGATAAGTCGGTGGGTTTGCTGCTCGGCACCTGGAGAAGCAAGCCCATACCGTCCGGCAGCGCCTCAGTAGTGGGACGCTGGACGGACGGTCCGGTCAAGTTGCTCGGAGTCTGGTTCGGTCCGGACCTGCAAACGGAGAAGAACTGGGACGAGATAACGAGTAGGGTGGCCACTCTCTGCCGGCAATGGTCCGAGAGGAAGCTGTCCCTAAAAGGTCGGGCGGAGGTGGCGAACGCGTACATCGCGTCCGTCATCGAATACCGCCTGACCGTCGTGCCTTGTCCCGATCGCGCCATCACCGAAATGGAGCGCATCCTCTTCCGCTTTTTGTGGAAAGGAAGCGTTCCGATGGTGAGGCGATCCGTTTGTTGCCAACACCCGCTGAAAGGAGGGCTGGGCATGCCGTGGTTGATGATGCGCAGACATGCGCTGAGACTGCGACATCTCCGGCTCTACGTAGACGACGGTGAGCAGGTGTGGTCGCCGTTTGTGCGACGCGCTTTCCCGCAGCTCGTCTCCATGACCGAGCTGCAGTCGTGGATCAAAAAGAGGCCGAGGAATGGCGAATGGCACCGTGAGTGTCGCGTTGCTCTGCAACAACTTTGCCGTCCCGGGTCGACCTTGAGCGGCTGCATCACAACGAAGTCATTCTATAGGGGATTAGTGGAGGGCAGGTACGACGACGATCTCGGGGCGAACCTGGGCGTCGACGAGGAATACCTGACCCGCCTGTTCAGGACGACTTTCGGGCCGGGACCTATGGACAACTTCCAGAGATCCCTGGCCTGGCAGTGTTACCGAGAGGCGCTACCCGTTCGGGATAAGCTCTATAGACACGGCTCGCGAAATGTGGGGCCGACCTGCCCGAGATGCGGTCAGAGCGATGAAACCGTTCTGCACGCACTCGTGCGGTGTCCAACCATTTCGGGGCTGTGGGCTTATGTCGAACGACTGCTGTCGCGTGTGGGACGAGTCGGTTTATCAACCGAGTCTATCGTCAATATCGTCACGCCTCCTTCCTTTAAACGGGAAGGAAGAGCTGTATTTATCGTACTTGTGGCTATGGCCAAAGAATGCATCTGGTGGACGCGTCTGAAAGGATTAGAGACAAATACTTTCCTCTCTGGTCAATCTCTCATCAACTTTTTCAAGTATCACTTGAAAAGGAAGGTGAGAGTAGAGAGGCAAGTGTTGTCTAGCAAATGTTTCGAAAAAAGATGGATACATGTAGCAAGAATGGCACGTATAAATGACGAAGCCACCTTGACCATGATTCTATAAAACGTTTTAAAATTTTGTAAACAGAGAAATTTTATTTAACAAACTGTGACGCTAAAGACCGAGGTTACCGTGGTCTTTTCGTAGGTTTTTCTTTCCACGGATAACCTCCCCATTTATTGGGAATTTTTTGTATTTTTCGTATTTTTTGTAAATACCCCAAACGTTTTGCGATGTTTTTTTTTTTTTTTTTTTTTTTTTTTTTTTTTTCATCGTTGTCCCCACTTTTGTTTTTTTTCTGCTTTGTTTTCGACCCCCTCGAAAAGAAAAACTCTACATTTGTATTTTGTCCCCTCTGTGTTGAGCCCTGTGTGGCTAATAAAGAAACCTATCTATCTATCTCTTCTCACGGACGTGCTGTCACATCGGCTGCGAAGGTAAACGTTTATTTGACCATTTACTGTCCACATTTTGTTGGGATTTTTAAATAATTTTGTTGCGAAGCACCTAGGCTTCATTTGTGTGTATTTTCAAGGGCAGGAATTGACCCCCAGGGGCAGTTTCGGCCCTAGCAAAATACAAAAATTTCCTTCTTGACATTTGAAAAATGTCGAGAAACATAATTTTGGAACGCTTGTCTTGTTCTTTTGACAAGCATTTCCCGAGGCTTCAGATGCCAGAAGAGAAAAAAGAACAGAATAGCGCGTGCTCATGCAGTGACAGGAACGCAGTTGCTATAAACGTCACAAAGACTGTGAGTACAGCTACTAACAGCCCTCTCACCACCACCACCACCACCACCAACACCAACAACAAAAACAAAACTGTAACCAAGGTTACAAAACCATGCGTGAAAACCGTCACAAATGTCTCTGACGTAAGCACCACTGCTGCTGACGCCATCATCACCACCACCAACGACAACAACAACAACAGCAACAACGACAACAACAACAACAACAGCAACAACAAGGAAGTAAAGTTATCGGCCGTCAGCAATGACACCATCACCTGTTCAACAAACTCTGCTGCCACTACCACCACCTTTGAACCAGGCAGTACATACACCAACATAAACAAAAATATCCAGAAGAACATGTCCGCCAGCACAACAAAAACAAATTTCGCAAATGCTCTAAAGGAAAAAAGAACAACAGTGACATTCACACAAAAACAAATAAAAGACACAAAATCCCTTCTTACGAAAGAAGGAGATGATGTCAGAATTAACATCCCAAAAGATATTATAGAAATGAAAAACAAAAAGTGCATCATTTATAAACTGGTAAACACAAAAACCAGACGTGTAGAAAATGTTAGCACAGATAAAATTGAAGTTTGTCTTAGAAAAATTTGGCCTTATCAGAATCATGTCACCTGGGGAAGGAAATTTGGAACGGTGCAAGTAAGGTTTCTGGATGAAAATTTAGCTAAACAATTTTCGACACTCTCTCTCCGCACAGATGACTTGGTAATGATACCGAGTTATCTAGGACAGAGAGTGACCAAAGTTATGATAAAAAATGTGCCATCGGAGGTGGACACCCAATGGCTGATATCGGCCGTGTGCCTGGAAATGGAGGAGGCAAATATTTTGGAGATTACGGTCGGAGAGGAAAAGAACTGGGGAGGGAAAAGTCTGGAAATCCTTCTCCACATCACGGAGGAGGCTTCACAGAAAATTCCTCCAAACATTAGATTGGCAGAGGACCACAAGCTGTATGTGGTGGTAGAGGGCAGGCGACCTCGCTGTTACCTATGCAACAGCGAAGCACATCTGAAAAAGGACTGCCCTCTGGCCGCTAAACAAAAACAACAACAACAACAACAACAACAACAACAGAAGCAACTACCAAATACCCCCAACAGAAAAACCTTACTACCAACACCACCAGCAACGCAAAAAACAACAACAGAAATATCAGCAATAACCACAACAGAAAAGACAACAGAAACTGCAAAAACAGAAGAAAAAAAAGAAAATTCCAAGACTGCCTCTCCCTCCCCCATATCACATACACCACACATAAATAACAAGGAGCCAACATCAATAAAAACAGCAACACAAACATTCACAGAAACACACACAGACGCACAAAATTTGCCGTTACCTCTTTCTGACTCCTCAGATCTCCCATCATCCGATGAAGAGAGTGGGGAGGAGTGGAAAATAGCTACGAAAGGAAAGAGGAAGCGCAGTAAGAAGAAAACAAAACAAAATGCAAACACAAACAAAGCAGGGAGATTCACATCTCCCGAAAATACTACTAACACCAATAGTAATATAAAAAAAAACAATGCTAACAGCAATAGACAGTACAAACACAGAGTTGATGAATTACATCAACTCTAAAACAAACATCACAAATAACGATATCAAAACCAACAACCACCCACGTACAACACCGCCAAAACACATTAAAATTATTCATGTAACACCAGCATTACACAACACAATAAAATCCCTCTACCCCAACTCGGTAGGGGGATTCCAGAAATATTTGTGCAAGAAATTGTACAATAGCCTCCTTGGTGAAAAATCCAAGGAGGAAACAAAACTTTCTAACGGCAAGTAACACTCTGTTCTTTTGTTTTGTGCTTTAAAGCACACGTATAAATAGAATCATGGTGAAGATTGGTTGTGTGAATGTGCGTGGCTTAGGGTCCCCTTGGAAACAAGGGTACCTCTTAAATGACATCAAGTCACACAATTTGGATATCATAGCCATTAGTGAGACCAGACTCCATGAACCGCGGGCCCTAAAGTCCATGTTTGGCGGACAGTTTAACATTTATTTTTCTCCCTGTCTGCCGAGGATGGGCGGTAGTGGCACGGCGGTTCTTTTTCGCAAGAGTTTGGATCTCCAAGTAAAGACGATATTTACGGACCCGGAGGGTAGACTGGTTGTCCTAGATGTGGACGGCAGCGATGGAGGCGCTTTTCGGTTGCTGGCAGTTTATGTGCCTCCTTTAACAGGTCGGTCAGACTTCTTTCGACGTCTAGAAGTATTCCTGGGAACGTCTCGTCCCTTACTTTTAGTGGGGGATTGGAATGCTACCTTGGACACGCATCTAGACTACGTGGGGAGTGACAAAACTAGAAGGGGATGCAAAGGCCTCATAGACCTGCTCAGACGCTTCCAGTTGTCTGACAGGTACCGACTCGACCACCCAAATGTGCCAACGTGGACTTGGAGCAACCGCATTGGGTCGTCGAGATCGTATCTAGATAGGATAGTGTGTAGGACAAGAGATAGAGATAGTTTAGGATGTCCACAGTTCCACACAGTCAGCTACACGGATCACAAACTTGTGACGTGTACGCTAGACTTAGATAAGGCACATAGGCAGGGTCCCGGTTACTGGAAACTAAACGCGTCTTTCCCGTCGAGACAGGTTTTCAGAGACCGGATTAACACGTTAGTAAAGAGGGCTTTGACGGGAGCCATCGTCAACAACAAATGGTGGTTTGCCCTCAAGAGAGCAGTAAGGGTGGAAGCAATAAGGTATAGCAGGGCACTAGCTGTAGAGAGGAACAGAGTAGAGGGGGAGCTAGTGATAAAGTTAGAAGAGGCATTGCGAAGTGGCATCGCATCCGACGTTTTAGCGGCGAGGTTGGCCCTCGACCAACACCTCAATGCTAAACACGAAGGGTGTGCTGTCAGGGCAAGAATGCGTGCTCTGAGGAATGAAGGTGTTGGAGCCGCACGAGAGGCCCGGGTGGCGGAGGCGCAGCGGGGTAACAGAGCCACCATCCGGCCTCTGGTAGACGAACAGGGGCGCGAATTGCTCGAGCCGAGCAAGATGTGCGAGGCGTTTCAGCGGCATTTTGCCCGACTGTTCGGGAGGAGTGGCGAGCGAGAAGGCAGGGTGGACTTTAGTGCCTACCTGCACAGCTTGCCACGACTCTCGGCAAGAGAGGCGGAGTGCTGCGAAGGGGTCATCACGGCGGAGGAGGTGAGGGACGCGATGGCGGGTTGCTCGACGGACAAATCTCCGGGTTTGGATGGTCTGCCCTACGAGCTTTACAACTGTATGCCAGACTTGTTTGGAGAAGTCTTGGCGGCCGTGTACTGCAACTGGCAGCAGAACGGGAGCATTCCCGGTTTTGTGAGCCGAGGAGCGGTAACGCTGCTGAAGAAAGATCCAAACAAGGAGGACGCCATAGATAACTTTAGGCCCATCACTCTGATCAATGCAGACATGAAAATTTTGGCCAAGGTGTTAGCCAAGCGGTTGGCGCTTGTCATCGAGAAACTGGTCGGCACGGAGCAGACGTGCGCCGTGCCGGGCCGGAGCATCCATGACAACCTCCATCTGATGCGCTACATCATAGAGAGGGTAGTTAAGGAACCTGGCATGGGTGGGGCCCTGATCAATTTGGATCAATCCAAAGCTTTCGATAGGGTAGACCATCGATACTTGGAGGCCGTCCTCGAAGCGGCCGGCTTCGGTCCCGTTTTCCGCGGCTGGATGGCTGCCTTGTACACAGGCATCCGTTCGGTTGTTCGCGTCAATGGACGTCTATCGGGACCCTTCGACATTGCACGTTCGGTTCGTCAGGGATGCCCCCTGTCGCCGCTCCTGTACGTATTGACTCTCGAGCCACTACTGCGGAAGCTGGCGATGCTGAGGGGCATCCCGCGAGAACTGGGGTGCGGGACGAGCGTGTCGGCATACGCGGACGACGTCACCGTCATAGCGTCTAGCCACGAGCACATCGAGCTTGTCGGCGAGACGCTGAAAGACTACGAAGCGGTGACGGGAGCGAAAATCAACCGGGATAAGTCGGTGGGTTTGCTGCTCGGCACCTGGAGAAGCAAGCCCATACCGTCCGGCAGCGCCTCAGTAGTGGGACGCTGGACGGACGGTCCGGTCAAGTTGCTCGGAGTCTGGTTCGGTCCGGACCTGCAAACGGAGAAGAACTGGGACGAGATAACGAGTAGGGTGGCCACTCTCTGCCGGCAATGGTCCGAGAGGAAGCTGTCCCTAAAAGGTCGGGCGGAGGTGGCGAACGCGTACATCGCGTCCGTCATCGAATACCGCCTGACCGTCGTGCCTTGTCCCGATCGCGCCATCACCGAAATGGAGCGCATCCTCTTCCGCTTTTTGTGGAAAGGAAGCGTTCCGATGGTGAGGCGATCCGTTTGTTGCCAACACCCGCTGAAAGGAGGGCTGGGCATGCCGTGGTTGATGATGCTCAGACATGCGCTGAGACTGCGACATCTCCGGCTCTACGTAGACGACGGTGAGCAGGTGTGGTCGCCGTTTGTGCGACGCGCTTTCCCGCAGCTCGTCTCCATGACCGAGCTGCAGTCGTGGATCAAAAAGAGGCCGAGGAATGGCGAATGGCACCGTGAGTGTCGCGTTGCTCTGCAACAACTTTGCCGTCCCGGGTCGACCTTGAGCGGCTGCATCACAACGAAGTCATTCTATAGGGGATTAGTGGAGGGCAGGTACGACGACGATCTCGGGGCGAACCTGGGCGTCGACGAGGAATACCTGACCCGCCTGTTCAGGACGACTTTCGGGCCGGGACCTATGGACAACTTCCAGAGATCCCTGGCCTGGCAGTGTTACCGAGAGGCGCTACCCGTTCGGGATAAGCTCTATAGACACGGCTCGCGAAATGCGGGGCCGACCTGCCCGAGATGCGGTCAGAGCGATGAAACCGTTCTGCACGCACTCGTGCAGTGTCCAACCATTTCGGAGCTGTGGGCTTATGTCGAACGACTGCTGTCGCGTGTGGGACGAGTCGGTTTATCAACTGAGTCTATCGTCAATATCGTCACGCCTCCTTTCTTTAAACGGGAAGGAAGAGCTGTATTTATCGTACTTGTGGCTATGGCCAAAGAATGCATCTGGTGGACGCGTCTGAAAGGATTAGAGACAAATACTTTCCTCTCTGGTCAATCTCTCATCAACTTTTTCAAGTATCACTTGAAAAGGAAGGTGAGAGTAGAGAGGCAAGTGTTGTCTAGCAAATGTTTCGAAAAAAGATGGATACATGTAGCAAGAATGGCACGTATAAATGACGAAGCCACCTTGACCATGATTCTATAAAACGTTTTAAAATTTTGTAAACAGAGAGTTACTTACGTTTCTTGCTTAAATAAAAGAAATTTTATTTAACAAACTGTGAGGTTACCGTGGTCTTTTCGTAGGTTTTTCTTTCCACGGATAACCTCCCCATTTATTGGGAATTTTTTGTATTATTTCGTATTTTTTGTAAATATCCCAAACGTTTTGCGATGTTTTTTTTTTCATCGTTGTCCCCACTTTTGTTTTTTTTTCTGCTTTGTTTTCGACCCCCTCGAAAAGAAAAACTCTACATTTGTATTTTGTCCCCTCTGTGTTGAGCCCTGTGTGGCTAATAAAGAAACCTATCTATCTATCTATCTATCTATCTATCTATCTATCTATCTATCTATCTAAGTATATGAGAATTTGTTGTTGAAAATGCACCTGAATTTTGAAAAACTTGTAATTATGTTTAAATAAAGTTATTTACATACTAGAAACTACTTCAGATTTTTCAAGTAGAATGATTAGGCACCTGAGTTTCTGGAGTATCGTTTATCATAAAATCAAGTGCTTTAAGCAGTTAAATAGGAAAAGTAGGGCGAGAACCTTTTGAAAAACAGGTTTATTGTTCAATTTGAATCACTTATATCTAGGTAATAATACAAGGTGGTGCAGAGAGGATAGACGTTTTCGAAATGGCTATAGCGAGTCTCTCACAGCAGTTCAGCGTGAGTTTTGGCGCCACTTCAACATTCACCAAAATCAAGCTGTTCCCACCGTAACACAATTTTACGTTGGATGAATGCACTTCGTACAAGAGGTACACTAATGAATAGGAAACTGGTGGGGGCATCACCCGGGAAAATGTAGAACGCGTCAGACAAGCTTTGATAAGGAATCTGAATCGCTCTGCTCAGAGACATTCCATTGAACTTGGCATCGGCAATCGATTGGTAAGGCGTATTTTGTATGAAGACTTGCATTTCCACCTGGCCTTATCTCAATGAGTGCAGCCAGTGTGCAATAATGCCAGTGAGAGGAAAGCCTCAAAACGGGGTGCATTCTCTCCTGATGACCTGAGATCCCTGCTAGTGTCCCGTATGCATAACATCTAACTGACAGCAATTTTATGCGCAAGTTGTTTACAACTAATATGCGCAGACTGCATTGCCGTTATCTAGGTTATGTATATGTGTGTATATATTGATATGTGTGTATCTATGTATGTATGCCTGTTCCACTTAAAGCCAATAAATCACACAAGCTCAAGGCGTTATAGTCACACTAGCTTTCTTTTCACACATTCTGTCTAATCAAGAAAAGAAAGTCCGTTTTCATGTTTGAGAACTAATATTGATGTTTCTAAGAAATTAGTTACAGTTGTATTTTACAGTATTAGTTGAATATTGTTGGTATTGTTGTTATTGTTTAGCCGAAAAGCAACCTTGTACAAGTAGTTCTATTATGCAAAACATTGAATCTCCAACCACTACGTTATCCATAAAGATTTAATGCCCACCCGAAAGTATTATATCCAATGTATCGTTTTCTAAAAATTTAAGGTCTGATATGAGAAATAATATTTACCAGTCACTTTTAGTAATAGAGAGAGACTGAGAGAGATACGACTGGAATATCTTGGACATTGACCGACGAGGAAATCAGCTGCGAATTTTCAGTGTTTTGTGTTTTTGTCGAACTTTCCGTTGGCTATGCTTTCGTCTAATTTTTTCTCTTTGTTGTGTTCTTTTTGTTCAACCCTTGATATATCTATGTAGAGCAACACCCCCACTGTTTGTTAGCTTATATATATATATATATATATATATATATATATATATATATATATGTTTTGTTTCTTTCGTTGTTCGAAAAAGTTCGTTTTCTCTTTTCGTTTTTATGTTTTCGTTTCTCATTGTGTTTAACGGTTTTTTGATGTCCTGTACCCATATACGCATGTATGTATACATATAGATGTAATTATGTACATATATGTATGGATATATGCATATACTTATATATTATCTATATTATTATATGATCGAACGCTACGCATCCTTTTCCAAGTACGTTTTATCTTAATAATTTCGATGCGCACTCTGCTACTACTATCTCTTCTCTGTCTATCTATCTCCCTCTCTTGTTCTTCATCGCTTCTGTTTTTCGGATCTTTTTGGTTTGACGGGCAGCATTTTTCATTTATGTTTTATGTAGTGTTTTTGGTACCGAAACACTTTCAAACTTCGAATGCTTGTATATTTTGTATTATAGAACAGATAAAAAATTTTGTATTCGAAGTTATTTCATGTAAAAAAAATTGTCGTATTTCGGTAATTTCAACCAATCACTAACGTCTGTTGAGGTGAAAACAATTACGCCGTGGAATGTAAACAACGGTGTCATGGGATCTTTTCCCTTGAATAAAATTAGTGCCGTTGTTTTGTCAACAACAACTATCAGCGGTATATATTTCGTTTGTCACTGTTATCTATGACATCGTTCGTGCGTTTGTATGGTTTTAGCTTTAGGGTTAGGGTTTTAGGGTTCGGGTTTTAAAGTTAGGGCTAGTTTTAGGATTACGGTTAGGGTTATGATTATTTTTGCCATAACCTCACTCATAACCTTAACCCTAAGACCCTATAACTCATAACCCTAACCCTAACCCCAACCCTAACACTAAAACCCTAACCCTAACTCTAAATCCCGAACCCTAACACTAAAACCCTAAACCCTTACTAGGGAATAATGATATAATTAAACAGGGAATAACACACTTGACACCGAACAGCACTAACTGTATTCAGCTGAATAGACGTCAGTGATTGGTTGAAATTACAGAAATACGACAACTTTAACATGAAATAACTTGCGATGTACAATTTTTTGTTAAGAAGGCTAAGAGAAAAAGATGTTTTATATGACACATTCTACCAGTGTCCCAAGTTTGAAAATGTTTCGTTAAGAAAACAAGTGTTGCCCGTCAAACCAAAAAGATCCTGTTTTTCTCTCCCACCCTTTCCCTATTTCTCTCTCTCTCTCTCTCTCTCTCTCTCTCTCTCTCTCTCTCTCTCTCTCTCTCTCTCTCACTCTTCCTCCTTGACTCTCTCGTCACTAACACGTGACGAAAGGGGATCTCTCTTTCTGTCCTAAAGAAAAGACATGTTTTTTCTGTCTTTTTTCTCATTGCACGTCTACCTAGCGTTCATAATAATTTTTCTATCGCCTTGGCTCAACAGCCTCACCGTTTGTTTTTACTGTCTTGTTCTCACTGTCCTGTTCTTGTTAACACTTTCACCCTCCGCAAAAAATTTCAAATTTTATTTAATTTGCTTTGCGTGAAGGACTGTTCCAACGAAGTCGCGTATTGGCCTTGCCTTCGAAACGCGGAGTAGATGCAACAGGGACAACTGACAAAGGGGTATGCTCTTTATGCTGCCTGTTGCGTTTCTCTGTTTGTTCGTTTTTTCGTTGTTCGAAAACAGTTCGTTTTCTGTTCTCGTTTTTATGTTTTCGATTCTAATTGTGTTTAAATTTTTTTTTATGTCTTGTACCTATATATGCATGTATGTATACATATAGATGTAGGTATGTACATATATGTATGGATATATGCATATATGCATATATTTATATATCATTTATATTATATTATATATATATATATATATATATATATATATATATATTTACAGTCGTCATGATAGATCGCTGACCACAACATTCAAATTTTTTTCTCGGTGTTTTTTTCCTTGTTTTTCTCATTATTCTTTCTGTTGAAGAGCGTAGCTCGAAACGTTATAGACTTTCTCTATTCCCGAGCGTTAAACTAATACATCCTTTTGTTGTTTACACCACCTGTCCTCGTCTGTTGTTGTTTTTTCCGTAAATTCTCCCATATATATATATATATATATATATATATATATATATATATATATATATGGGAGAATATACAAATAATAACAACAGACGAGGACAGGTGGTGTAAATAACAAAAGTATATATTAGTATGACGCTCGGGAATACGGAAAGTCTTTGACGTTTCCAGCTACGCTCTTCAACAGAAAGAATACGGAGACAAGGAGAAAAACACGGAGAAAAAAAGGAATACCAAACATGGGATAAAAACGCAAAACATCCAGACAGATGATACAAAAAAGAAACAAGGACGGGTCATTCGGCTGTTTTCTTTTTCTATCATTTGTCTGGATGTTTTGCGTTCTTGTGCCATCTTTGGTATGTTTTTTATATAAATATAGCGGCATACGTACTCTTTAGTTTCCTATATATATATATATATATATATATATATATATATATATATATATATATATATACGTGTGTATATATGTATTTATGCTTATGTGTGCCTTTCGGTCTGTGTTTGTTCCCCCACTATCGATTGATAACAGGTGTTGGTGTGTTTATTTCACCATAACTTAGCTGTTCGACAAAGTGACGACAGAACGTGTTCTACGCTTAAAATTAATGTACTGGAGTAGATTCATTCGACTAAAATCTCAAAGTGGGGGTCCCAGTACGTCCCCAGTATAACGACTGAAACGAGTAAAATATAAAAGTTTCATCGACTACGAGTTCAAATTCCTGAGCCGACCTCGGTGGAATTTGAACTTCGTATATAAAGACAGACGAAAACATTACAAAATATTTTATCCGGCGTGCAAACAATTCTGCCAGCTTTCTGACTTCACCCTATTAAAATAATGAAATTATTTCCATTACTAATAATTTACTCTTTTGATGAAATCGGAGGGATCTTCGACTAAGAACCATCCAATCCCATGTAAAAAGTATCTGTTTTCCTGTTTTTTTTTTATTTTTGCATTCAAAGAAATCTTAAAATTTTCAAGAGGAAATACTTGAACAATATTCATAAGGCCACAATTTACTCACACGCAGCATCTTACAGACTCTGTCGCTAATTCAGTTCTTAAACAAATTGGAAACTGTTAAAATTTTTGTTGAGAACTAACACCTAACTACAATTCTGGCATAGAAAAATTGAGATTTGGTCTAGTAGAAAAAAGTTTACATCAAAATTTGTAGCAATGTTATAGGTGAGTAAGCAACATCTCCAATCATGTTTATATCTAAATAACTTTTTTTATTTTAAAAGCAAAATATATTTATCTTAGTTTAAATGATAGAAGAAAGTATGAAGAATTTCATAGTTTTTTTCCCATGAAACAAAAATTTGTATCAAAAATAAATATAAGTAAGGCAAAAAATTGGATTTAAGTATAATTAACTTTTTTATTTTAAAAACAAACTATATTTTAATTAAACTTAAATAATAGAGATCAATTCGAAGAATTTCATGGTATCAATCTCATGCAATGAAGTTCTAAAAGAAAACAGTTATGAGTGTTCCATTTTGTGCCTTTGATGAGTGTTTGGAGTCCTAGGGAGGGTTATCCTTGGTTCTGAACGGTCATTCTGGTATTGTTCCGGTAGTGACTTCCTTTCGGTTGTATGGATCTCATGGCTTTTAGTTTTTTTTCAAGAAGGGGTTATCCGATTGGTATTCCTCCTTGAATTTTTCCTCGTAGTGACTGAACCAATCGTTATTTTTTCCCATCATTGAAGGGAGATTACTTCATCGTGTTCAAAGTCCTTTTTCTATGGGAGAATGTTTTTTTCAAAAAGTTCCCCTAGGGCTTTTTTTGCGATTTCAGCCTTCGTTTCTTCATCAATTGAGGTAAGTTTTTCTTCGTGGGTTTGAACTCTGAGTTTCAGAAGTTCTGTCTCAATTTTGAAGTTCTCCAAAACCATTTTTTCTTTCGGTGCTCTCTGTTTTGCTGGTTCGTTGGGGATGGATTTAATTTGTAGCTTTCTGAGGAGAATATAAGAAGTTGAATTGAGCCATTTTTCGTATATCTTTGCTTTATTGGAGTTCTTGACCATGTTCCAGAAAGCGAATTTAGGATTTTTGGTCCATACTTGAAAGATAGCTTTCTTGATATCGGAGTGCTTTTGACAGATGAAGTTATTGTTTTCCGTTCCAGAATTAGTGTTATTTTTAGGTCTGTGCATTAGCGAGGTTTCAAATACTTTACAGATTTTGATTTTTTTCGACGGGTTCATTTATTTCTGTCTATAGGGATCTTCCTTTTTCCGGGAATATTTCTTTGCATTGTGATTTGTCGAGTTTGTCCGGTAGGAGTGTGAGTTTTCAATTAATATCTTGCAGTTCATATTAGATTTTGTCGAGCGTCATTTTGACACCCACAATCTAAAAAAAAATTACTCACCAGCGCCAAATTACCCACCAAAAATACAACCCCACAAGTCAAAAAGTGCAACCGCCCTAACTGTGGAACTTGCACCTTTATCTTAGAGAGCTCAACATACAAATTTAAGTCAGGACAAACTTTTACCATAAAATATGACTTCACCTGTGCTTCGAAGAACCTAATCTATGTTCTTAAATGTGGAGGTTGTGATGGAGACTACATTGGTCAAACAAGCTTAACTTTGAGGGACAGACTTACGGTGCACAGACAACAAATCCGGGAACCCACCACTAGGAAAAGACCAATGCCTCGTGGACAAAATCCCTAAATACCAAATCTTCCCTCTCTATCAATGCACTGGAAACACTTCAACCCAATTCCGTTTGAATAAGGAAAACATACTGATTAAAAAATATAAACCACAACTGAATATCCTTTAGAAAGAAGAAAAAGCAGTATAAAGAAGAGAAAAAAGACTCAATTTCAACACAAAAAAACAACAAAACTTTAGTAACAATCTTCCATCCTGATATACAGTTTAAATTACAAACTTACACCTTCTGTTTTGAACATGATAATTTATCAGCATTGAAGCATTTTAGTTTGTCAACATTGAAACATTTTGACTTGTCAACATTGAAACTTTTAACGATATTTTTCTAAATTTAAACTTTTACCATTGATAAACTAAAAATATTGTTGAAACTAGTTTAGTATATATGTAAATATATGCATTTTAAACATTTACGAGCTTTTGAAATTTAAGTGCATTTTCAACAACACATTTTCCTATATATATATATATATATATATATATATATATATATATATATATATATATATAATGTATTTATATATAAATTTAAAATAATAAGGATGAAAAATTGAATATTAATTTGATTAATATCAATTTAAAACCCGTGGCCTAGCATACTGAAAAAAGCTGAAGATTCAGAAAAATTATGTTACATACATATAAGAGGGATGATCACTAAGTGGATATCCATTATGCTAGAAGTAGATCCTATATGGTCTGACCACTAAGAAAAGATTGTTCTCAAGAAAATTCAGCAAGTGCCAGAACGTAAGCGAGCAAGACAAATGAAAAGATACAAAATATAAAGATTAGTCATATACCCGGTTTCATTGTTACCACTTACGTAATACTTATGTAAATGTCCGCAAATCATCAATATGACCATCCTAGCAGAATATAATTTGCAGAACTATACACGAACATTTACGTAAGTATTACGTAAGTGGTAACAATGAAACCGGGTATATGACTAATCTTTATATTTTGTATCTTTTCATTTGTCTTACTCGCTTATGTTCTGGCGTTTGCTGAATTTTCTTGAGAACAACCTTTTCTTAGTGGTCAGACCATATGGGTCTACTTCTAACATGATTGATGCCCACTTAGTGGTCATCCCTCTTTATATATATATATATATATATATATATATATATATATATAAGTGTAGTATATTGCCACTTAAGTGTGGCTGACCCCTAGGGGTGGATGTTACTGTTGCTTTTAGCCCCAGGAGGACATCTCCTCCAGCTGGCTTATCGACACACGACTGTGTCCTGTTTGCCAAGGGAAGTTATCCGTCTCACCATGATCTGTAGCACGAACGGATCCGGATTTCAGGGTTATTTCCCTTCGTCGGCGTTCGACAGCCACTGACCCTGGTGAGAGAGACAAAATCCTGGCAATCTTATGTATACTTTTCCAGTGAAATTCTTCACTGATATCGAAAAGGTGAAAACAAGCAATGTTAATTCTCTAAATGAAGTATTAACAGTAACTGCTACAGATCATGGTGAGAGGGATAACTTCCCTTGGCAAACAGGACACAGTCGTGTGTCGATAATCCAGCTGGAGTAGATGTCCTCCTGGGGCTAAAAGCAACAGTAACATCCACCCCTAGAGGTCAGCCACACTTAAGTGGCAATATACTACACTTTATCGTGCAGTTACTGTTAATACTTCATTTAGAGAATTAACATTGCTTATATATATATATATATATATATATATATATATATATATATATATATATATATATATGTATGTATATATATATATATATGTATGTATATACATATACATAACAGCCTCGGGCCGACCAAAGCCTTGTGAGTGGATATGGTAGACGGAAACTAAAAAAGCCCGTCGTTTATATATATTTATTTATATATAATATATATGTTTGTGTCTGTGTTCATCCCCCCAACATCGCATGACAACCGGTGCTGGTGTGCTTATGTCCCCATAACTTAGCGGTTCGGCAAAAGACCGATAGAATAAGCACTAGACTTACAAAGAATAAGACCTGGGGTCGATTTGCTCGACTAATGGTGGTGCTCCAGCATGGCTGCAGTCAAATAACTGAAATGAATAAAAGAATGATATATATATATATATATATATATATATATATATATATATATATATAAAAGATAATAAGAGTGTTCGCTCCAGACTGGAGCGAACACATGTTACAATGAAGTAGAGAAATTTGAAAAGACAACACGAAACCGGTTATTTCTCCATATACAATGTTTATATACTAAAAAAATTTTATAACATTTTTTTGACATAATTTAAATATATACTTTAACCATGTAACACAAGCCTTCTGTAGTTTTTTCACTCTTATTATCTTTTATACATCCAACCACGTGATTTCACATACCAACTTTCTCACCTATATATATATATATATGTATATATATATATGACAAAGTTGGTATGTGAAAGCACGTGGTTGGATGTATAAAAGATAATAAGAGTGAAAAAACTACAGAAGGCTTGTGTTACATGGTTAAAGTATATATTTAAATTATGTCAGAAAAATGTTATAAAATCTTTTTGGTATATAAACATTGTATTTTGAGAAATAACCGGTTTCGTGTTGTCTTTTCAAATTTCTCTACTTCATTGTAACGTGTTCGCTCCAGTCTGAAAAAGAAGAGTTCTAGATAGGGAGAGGTAATTAGGGATTTCTTCCGGTATAGGGGAGATAATCGAAATCTAGGAGGTGGTAGAATTTGATTAATTTACCATGGTTTTGTTCTATATTTTTTTCCTTTTTCTCAGTGGGGTGATGAATTTCCTTATTTAAATGTGTTAGCAATGGTTAAATTTGGGTTTGTATTTTTGAATGAAAAAGGTTTCCTTATTTAATCTAATCTGTGTTGGTGTTCTAATGGCACATTGATAGAAAGGAAAGATTATAAATTGTGGTAGCATTTGTTTTGCGCATTTCTCAATATGTTCACTAAAAGGTATCATTCGGTCTTCTGGGCATGCAATCTGCTGTCGATGCAGAGTGCATATGCGTCTGAGTGATAATCCTGTGGACCCTATGTAGTTCTCGTGGCAGCCCGAACATCTTATTACATAAATAAGGTTTTCTGAGGCACAAGTAAAGTTAGATTTAACTTTGAATTTGTGTCCCTCTTTGAAGAGGAATTCTGAACCTTCTAGAATGTTTGGGCATGCTGCACAATTTGGTCGACCACATTTTTTTACTTTCGCATCTGTCATTTTGGAAAATAATTTTGCCTTTGTGAGGATCTTTTTCAGTGATTTTGGTTGTTTGTGGTTTTTAATGATTTTGTGTGTGTGTAAAATTTCCTTTAATTTGGGGTCCTTATGTAGCATTGATATGTTTTGGGTGATGATGGTGAAGGCTTATTTGTTTCTGGGGTTGTATGTAGATATATACGGCAGTATTTTCGGGGAAGGTGTGTTGCTGTGTTTAACTTTTCTTAAGTTTTCTATGTTAATTTGTGATGCACGTCTGATTCCATCCTCTATGAGTTGAACTGGGTAGTGTTTGTCAATTAGTGTGTTTTTGAGTTCTTGTAGTCTGTAGTCTCTAGTATTTTGTTCTGACACTATTGTGCATATCCTTCTTGCAAGGTTGAAGGGGATGTTTGTCTTGGTGTGTCTTGGGTGGCATGAATCAAATAGTAGATATTGTTTGGCGTCTGTGGTTTTGTAAAATATGTCCGTTTCTATTTTTAGGTTTACTTTTTTAATTAGTATATCCAAGAATGGGAGCTCCTTTTGGTTGTACTCCATTGTGAACTGTATGTTTGGGTTGACACTGTTCAATAGACTTTTGAATTTCAAGAGTTCATCTGTGTTTTCATTCCAGAGTATGAAACAGTCGTCCAGGAACCTTTTCCAATTTTCTTTTATGTATTGGGAAAGGGTGTTTCCGAAGGTGGATAAAGATTCCTGGTATATTATTATTTCCAAGTAACCCATTGTTAGGTTCGCAATGACTGGAGCTACCCTAGTGCCCATAGCAATTCCGGATTTTTGTCGGTAGAAAGTATTGTCAAACATGAAGTGGTTGTTTCGTAAGATGAATTCAACCGATTTAGTAATGAATTCTTTCCTGATCCTGTTTGGGATTTCTTTCGGGAATTGATCCAGCCAGAATTGAATTGCCTCAAGTCCATAATTATGAGGTATATTGGTGTATAAATTAATCACGTCAAATGAGACCATGATTGTTTCTTCCTTGACTTTCTTTGGGAGGTGATTTAGCATATCCAAGTCCTCTCTGATATAGCTATTGATGTGTTTAAGGAAGGGTTTTAGGAGGATGTCCATAAATAGACTTAGTCTGTGTGTTTCACAGGCTGGGCCAGCTATGATGGGTCGCAGTTTTAGATCCCCAGGGTTTGGTGTATGTATTTATGTCTTTGGTGATTTTTTGATGGTCTCATTTATGATCTGGCTTTTGTGTATTTTTGGCAGACCATAGAAAAGGCTAGGCTTGCATTTGAAGTTTGTTAGAAAATCAATCTCCTTGGTTGTCAGTTCATTTCCATGTGTTTTAATTAGTGAGGACATGGTTTTCATTATTTTTTTGTGGGGTGTAGTTTGTGACTTTTTCATAGTGTTGATTGTCATCCAGCATGGAGATTACTAGGTTTCTATAGTATAATGTGTCCATTATTACAACTGCACTTCCTTTATCTGCTTCCTTAATCGTAATATCTTCATCATTTTGGAGTTCTATTAGTTCCTTCCATTGTGTAGTGTTAAAGTTTGAGTTAACTGTCTGTTTATGCATGGTGTGGTAAGGGAAGTTCTCGATGTGGTTGCAGAATTCATCTAGATTTTTATTTCTACCTTTGTGTGGGATGTGCTCACTTTTGTTTTTGACTAGTGAGTCATCTTCAGTGTTGTGATTGGTAAATGCTTCTGTGCGTCTTAATTTTCTACAGAATTCTGTTATACTGTCCTTCACTTCATTTTGGTTGGCTCTGCGTGGAGTTGGGGGTGAAATTTAGCCCTTTTGAGAGGATGTCTATTTTTATGCTTGAAAGAGGTTTGGTTGAGAGATTGATTATCTTCGGTTTTTCCTGATTACTAGATTCCAGCCTGTGTCCTGGTGTCTCTGGTCTGGGGCTAAAAAATGTTGTTTGTAATTTTGTTTGCATGAGCTGTCTGTGAGGTTATATGGGATTGGTTCGGGGGAATGGTAGTATTGTTGCCTTAGATTGTTATATGTGTGTGGGTGTCTATGGGTGTTTTGGTTAGTGATGTGTGTAACTCTAGTATGTGGGTTGTTTCTTGATCTGGTGTTATTTTGTGTTCTTGAGTTCGGTGGGGGCCAGTAATTTTGGGTCGTAGGGTAGTAGTGACTAGCATATGGTGTGTTTCTTATCCTAGTGTTGTTTTGGGTTGTTATGTGGTGGTTATGCCTGGTACTGGGACGTTGTTGGTGTGTTCTGTTCCTGGTGTATGGGTGATCTTTAGGTTTGGTGCAATCTATTTCATAAATGCGTTGTCTGTAAACTTGTTCCCTGTTTAGTTTTGGGTGGTTCAAAAGTGGTGGTTGTAAGTGATTTCTATTTATGGTGTATGGAGGGTAATGAGGAGGGTTGCTGTTGATTAAGTGGTTGAAATTAGTGGTGGTTTGTGCGTTGTTTAGTGTTTGTTTATTATTTATAGTTCTTTTCTTTAGGAAAGGAGTATCTGTGCTGAATTCTTGTTTAAAAGTTGATTCATATCTTTGGAAGAAATCATTGCTTTTTTCCCCGCGTAGGAGAGAGTTTCTTTCTTCCTTTTCACAGACTTCTTTCCAAAAATTTATGGTATTTTCGAGGGGTTGTCCCTCGGTTTGTTTGTTTATTTCCCTGTGCATCTCTTCGTCGATGTTTTTATATTTTTCTTCATTAGTGGAGGCCCTAAGTCTTAGTAGTTCAATCTCTGATTTTAGATGGAATAGTGCTAACTTTTCCCTGATGGTTCTGTCCGTCAGGTTCATTTGGTATTGTTTTGATCTGGAATTTGCGTGGGAGAATAATTGGTGTTGAGTTCATCCATCCCTCGTAAATATCTGCTTTGTTGGAATTTTTTTAATCATATTCCAGTAAGCGAGTTTTCTATTATGGAGGCTTGTATTCCAAATATTCTCTATTTTTCTTTTTGTTAAATTGACTTGTATAAGTAGGGCGTCCTGATGTGTTTCATTTGGTGTGCGTTGGCTGTTGTTCGGTTTGTTTGTGAATACCAACTTTAGTGTAGTACACAGAGTGTTTAAATCTTTACTAATTTGTTCTTGTTTTAAAATGAATGCATGCCCAGAATACCGAATGATACCTTTTAGTGAACATATTGAGAAATGCGCAAAACAAATGCTACCACAATTTATAATCTTTCCTTTCTATCAATGTGCCATTAGAACACCAACACAGATTAGATTAAATAAGGAAACCTTTTTCATTCAAAAATACAAACCCAAATTTAACCATTGCTAACACATTTAAATAAGGAAATTCATCACCCCACTGAGAAAAAGGAAAAAAATATAGAACAAAACCATGGTAAATTAATCAAATTCTACCACCTCCTAGATTTCGATTATCTCCCCTATACCGGAAAAGATCCCTAATTACCTCCCCCTATCTAGAACTCTTCTTTTTCAGACTGGAGCGAACACGTTACAATGAAGTAGAAAAATTTGAAAAGACAACATGAAACCGGTTATTTCTCAAAATACAATGTTTATATACCAAAAAAAATTTATAACATTTTTCTGACATAATTTAAATATATACTTTAACCATGTAACACAAGCCTTCTGTAGTTTTTTCACTCTTATTATCTTATATATATATATATATAGAGAGAGAGAGAGAAAGAGATACATGTATATAGATATAATACAAATAATAAATGAGTATATGCATATATACGTACATGTATGTACATACCTACATCTACCTGTATATATAGATGCATATCTGGGTACAGGACGTTGCAAACAAAACGTAGACAAAATGATAAACAGAGTACAGAAAACATACAGGCCACATAGAGAACGTTTCCTTCATCAACTGCCACTATTCTAACACTGGCGTTTTGAAAAGTCAGGACAGGACGCATCGTTAAAATGGCTCTTCCCACAGACCACAAATTAAATTTGTACCATGGAGGAATGTAGTGGCGGACAGAAAACAAGACAGGAAAACGAAACAGTGAAAATAAACAAAAAAGGCTGTACGGCCAGACGTGAAATATATATATATATATATATATATATATATATATATATATATATATATATATATATATATATATATAGTGCAAATGATTTGAAAACTTCTAAGAAATACATAGCCTGAAGCAAATGCCCATACTATAAAAAAGGGCAGTGACGGCAATGATAGGATTTCATCAGGACACTTGGAAGGACATATATTGTTCTTACTTACAGGTAAAATATATTTTTTGAAATAACTTAATGGTAAAGTTAGAAACAAATATATGAATGGGATTCCGTAGTAAACGAGGCGGAGAAGTAATTCACAGATAGAACATGCAAAAATGAAAATTCCAATCACAGGAGAGAAACAAATTAATATAAATTTTATTAAAATATTGCTCTCTTTGAAACGAGTCCAAATTGTATCTATAAGAATACCTTTAAACCACTTCACAGCTATAAATTTCCAGAAATATGGGTCTGCAGCAATAAAAACTTTAACCTTAATTATTGCAAGGAGGCGATCATAACCCTGAAGTTTAGAAGAAATGTTTTCTTGGGGTTTTGTATCTAATATACCTTCAGCGATAATTTCACTTAAATGACTTGGAAGAACAAACAGGATAAAGTTAACAATTATGTAGCTGATTATCAAAACTAAGGGAACCAATACAAAACCATCTGAAAGTTCATAGCCTTTCTGGATTCCTAGAATGATGGAGCGATAACCCAATGGAATGCGATCATGTGAAAGTATTGTCACCGTTTCATGTAAAAATAAGTAATACATTAAAAGATCCAGGAGAATTACTGAGAGAGAAAGCAAAATAAGAATACTTCTTCTAAGTCTTGAGACAAAGAAAGTCGAATGATGAAAACAAAATAACCAATATAAAAAATGAGAGAAACTGTAAATATTATGTAGTATACTAATCCATTCTGATTTGTCTGGCAATGCGTATTTACTTGGATATTCATTGTTAGATAATTGTTGCTGGTTAGGTTCTGGGGAAATTGGCGATGAGTGTTCATTTTGAGAATTCAATTCCTCGTTAGTTGATTGCTGCTGGTTAGGTTCGTTTGAATTTGGCGATGCGTGTTCATTTTGAGAATTCAATTTTTCGTTAGTTGATTGCTGCTGGTTAGGTTCGTTTGAATTTGGCGATGTGTGTTCATTTTGAGAATTCAATTCCTCGTTAGTTGATTGCTGCTGGTTAGGTTCGTTTGAATTTGGCGATGCGTGTTCATTTTGAGAATTCAATTCTTCGTTAGTTGATTGCTGCTGGTTAGGTTCGTTTGAATTTGGCGATGTGTGTTCATTTTGAGAATTCAATTCCTCTTTAGCTGATTGTGGCTGGTTGCCGGAATACGGAGGTAATTTAGCTTTTGATATAAACCTGATAAATAATGGAAATATGGCCAACAGAACTGCTCCAACAATATTTGCAAAATTGACAAACATACTATTTTCAATGGTTTTTCCAGAACAAATGTATTTTGGTTCATAAGTACGATTATCATTTTTATGTAGTTCACAGCAATAGTTCTTCAGTATCTCACGATAGATACCCAATATTCTGTACACTAATAACGTATAAGGACTGTTCTTCTGCATGTCGTGCGACAAATTTATAAAGAAACACATGTATCCAGATTCTCCCATCTGCAAGTTATCGATAAATACGATTCTCATTAATTCCTCGAAAACTGAATATATTACATCGTATCTCTGAACATTTTGTTTTCCACAATTCATATGGATATAAATACTTGGAGTAGCAACGTAAGCGTCTAATATATTAAATGAACGAATCGAAAAGTCAAAGAGGACATTTTTATACATTACTAGACCATCTGGTTTATCTGGAATCCATGTGAAACGTCTCGCATTTGCAAAATAATCCAGTGGTACAGGATTGAGAAGGCCATCAAATTTTTTATCAATTATATGGACTTCAAAATTGAAAACCTGTTTGCCTGATCTTACTAAACGAGTTAAATTTTTACTGACAATGGGAGAAATTTTAGTTGTACAATTATTTCCGTGTTCTTCTCCATATGTGTTTAGTGATGTGAGAGAAATAATAAGGGTGACTGATAAAAAAGGTGCTGTTACCATCTGCATGACAGCCATGTTTCGTTTTCTGTAATAAAGAAAAATTGAACACATAAATTAATGGAGGTTTAATTTCATTTTCCTTATTCCGTAACTATTTTAAATGGAAAATATTTATTCAAAACTAACGATAACTATCTTGTACCTTGTTTGGTTTTGTTTATTCTTTAATATTGTTTTCGTTTATAGTCATGCTGTGTATATTTTCATATCAATCTCTTGACACTTCCTCTTGAAATTTTTATTGTGATTTCTTTGAGTGCAAAGAAAGAAAGAACAGAAAAAGGATCCCTCTCACATGGTATTGGATGGTTCCTAGTTGAAGATTATTCCAATTTTATCAAAAGAGTAAATTATTATATCAGTTGAATCAAGAGATATTTGAACTAAAAATACGGATGTTTCTATATTATAATGAAGAAAGTTACTCATTAATTATGTGTGTAACAGTTACTAAAAGAAAGTAATTATTAAAGGATTGACCGTTTGGAATTTTTTTTTTATAAATTCATGTTCCAAGAAATTTCCTGTAATTTCGATGTCTGAAGTTAATCTAATTATAAGTTTTTTACAGATTTAAATATTCGGAGTAGACTTTAATGTTTAATGAACAATATTCGTTGCAGGCGAAATTTTCCATTTTCCTTTGCAACAGTCTCTCACTCTCACTTGCCTCTATTTTCATTAATCATAATTTAATATATATTCATTTCAATGTTTTCATTTCAAGTTTTAATTCGCTATTTGCAAATCCCACATGAAAAGAGGAAAATTAGACGAAAACATAACCAACGTAAAATTCGACAAAAACACGGAGCACCGAAAATTCGCAGCTGATTTCCTCATCAGTGAATGTCCAAATTATCCTAGTGGTTTCTCTCTTTGTTGCTAAAAATGACTACTAAATATCACTTATATCAGCGCTTCAATTTTTTTTTAAATGGATACATTGGCTATAATACTTTCGAGTGGGCATTACATCTTTGTAGACGGGATAGTGGTTGGAGATGGAATATTCTATACAAGGTTTTCGTGAGGTTTTCGCTAAGACTGTTAACAGATACTATATATTTTATAAAATTTTGTTTTATAAAAAATATATATATTTAATATATATATATATATATCTATATCTATATATATATAAGAGGTTTTGGTATCCAGAAGACCCAAGATGACAGGTAAGGTTATGTAAGAGCTACGGAAGGATAGTGGTTAGACTCCCGGTTCGATAATAGTATAAATTTTAAACAACGATACGCTGTTTGTAAGGTCGATATATTAGTCAGAGGATACATATTTTTAATTGTGTCTAAATGTCTTATTTCCGGTTAAAAACTTCACACTTTTCTTCACTCAAAGTGAAGCCGTAATCCTTAATTCTTTTTCAAATACAAATTTTACGCGCTCGATGTGTTGATCCCTGGATTCGCTTTTAATGAGTATATCATCTAGATGTGAAATTGCGAATTGACAGTCCGCTAACATTGCATCCACAATCACTGGTGCGACTTTTAAACCAAATGTAACCTGTTATACTTACACAATCCTCTATGTATTGACTGTTAAGTATTTCGAGAATTCATCGTCTCTTCTAATTTGTAGGTATGCGCCAGAGAGATCCAACTTAGAAAATATCTTTCCACCGTTTAACTTCGCAAAAGTATCTCCGGAGTAGGTAGCGGATAGTGGCACGTTTTAAGATATTCGTTTAAATCAGTGGAAAATTAGCGCACGCTGATTTTTTTTTCTCGATATACAATTGGGTGCTGCCCGTTTAGAATATTCCACTTTTTGGACAGGTCCAACTTTTCCTAGTCTCTCTAATTCTTCCTTGACTTGCTTTATCGTTGCGAAAGGTACCATTCGTTTTGGTTTAAACACTGGTATGGCATTTTGTCTATTTGAAAACATACCTTTATCTTGATACACAGACCTAATTTATCGGATAGAACTTCTCGAAAATTTTTTAAACTTTTTCTTTCAATTCGTCTGACGACTTGTTTTTACAGGAGAAAAAAACCATTTATATTTTTACAGAACAAATTTATGGGGCGGTCCCTTAAATTAAACAATCCCTTCTAGTCAGAACCGAACAAGTTTGTTACATTAAAACTTTTGCATTCAAAAACTTTTGCATTCAAGGTTTTACCTCGAAATATAACTTCAGTTATCATTTCGCCCCAAAAATGCAATTTTTTTTTCCTGAGACACGTTTCGCAATTTTTAAAGTTTCCATTTAATGTAGGCTTTACTATTTTCCTCCTTGTGTTAGTGTTAATAATTGCAATATCATCGACTGTATCTAGCTGTAACTTCATGTTCACATTATTAATTTTTATGTACATAAATTTCTTTTGTGAACTTTACCTGAACACACACACACACACACACACACACACACATACACACACACATATTGTTATATTTCGTGATGGTCATTTTTTTTACCAAATAAATAAGCGCATGATATATTCGTTCTTCACGCGTTTGTTATTGTTTTCATGTTATCTAAAGTTTATTGTCTGGAAATCTGTCGATACACAGCTGTGACTTCTTCAGCGGCTATTCCAGCCACGTGTATCCCCCTATTCTGTGTCTGATACATCCATATGTTTCTGATGGATGGAAGAATCGTTGAAGAGGTCACAAATGTGTAACGAGAGATCCCTGGTCAATTGACATACGATAAAGTAAGAACAGTAATAAACGGGTGCATGTGTTTATTTGCCCCCCCCCCTCCCCAAATGACTATCACGAAATATAAAAATATTTGTTTTAACGTACGATTTTGCGTGTGTGTGTGTGTGTGTGTGTGTGTCTTTGTCTGTGTCTGTGTCTGTGTGTGAGCTGCACCGGTTGGACACCGGAATGATATTTAATCACTCTATGGAGCGTTTGGGTGTCGGTTTGGTATCTGGCATAGGATAGCCTACCTCATGGGCAGGTAGACCCTCTTTAACCTTGGTTGGTAATCTACCAAGAAGGAAATATCCAAAATAAAACCTGAGGCCTTGGAAGTTCCCGATTTTGTCAATTCTCATACCACACCGGCGAAAGTCTTCTTGGCCCAATAGGTGCGGGTAGTGTAGTGCAAGCTACACCCACCGGAAATTATTCATCTGCACAGGTACGTCTTGTACACCCGATCTAACTAAAATCATTGAATTGGTTGATAGAAACCTAAAAATGCACTTACGACTTACTCTGAAATGTCTCAAAGATTCAGTAAATGGCAAAATAGGCTTGGAAACGACAAGGGAACAAATCTGGCTCGGCAGGTGTCCCAGTGTGTCACAGGCTGGGCCCAGTCGTTATCCTGCCACTGTAGCCAAACAGTTTTCAAGAAGAAAAAATAAACATCCTCTCAAATTTGGCTGTTGGAATGAGCGCACACTTCTAGATGATAATTTCAACAAGAGGCCAGAAAGGTATACTGCACATATTGCATATGAGCTCAAAGATATTTCCTTGATATAGTTGTGCTCTCTGAAGCCAGTCTCTCCGGTGAGGGTCAAATAAATGAGTCTACTTGTAGATATACTACCTGAGACTTACCTGAAGGTCAGCGTAGAGAATCTGGTGTTGGATTTGCTCTCAAGAATTCTTTGGTATCCTCCATTGCAGAATTTCCAAGTGGTATATCTGGACGAATCATGTCATGCCGTATAAAACTGACAAGAGGTAGGTTTGTTATCGTTGTCAGTATTTATACGCCAACTATGTCTCATTCTGATGACACTATAGGACAGTTTTATGATGATCTAGCACAATTATTGAAGAAAGTACCAATTTCTGACAAACTGATCATATTGGGAGATTTCAACGCAAAAGTTGGAAATGACTACATTTCATGATCTGCTTTAGGTCTACATGGGATTGGGAAATGTAATAAAATTGGGATAGATCTTTTGATATTTTGTACTGAGAATGATCTGATTGTTGCCAACACTCTGTTTGAGTAGAAAAATAAATATAAAATCACCTGAATGCACCTAAGATCTAAGTCTGGCATCTCATAGATTATATTTTGATTAGAAAGCGTGATATGAAAGATGTTCCTAGTATTCGAACAATGAAACGAGCAGAGCTGAATTGACCATCGTCTAGTGTGTGGAAAAATGAATTTTTCAATAGTGCCTAAAATTCGACAGTCTTGTTCTAAAGTCCCCAAAATATTAAATGTTGCCAACTTCAAATTACCAAGCAACTTCCAAAGATTCCACGATGCTATAGGAAATATTAATCTTGATCCCAGCAATCTATGGAAAGATTTCAAAACAAAAGTATTTGAGGCTGCAAGTTCTTCAGTGGGATTTAAATCGTGTAAGTCCAGCGACTGGTTTCCAGACAACTCGTCAGAAATTCATGGTCTACTTTTAGAAAAACAAAACTTAGGCAATACACTTTTTTCTCAGTCATTGAACCCCAACTCAAACGAAGCTTACAGAAAGCTGAAATAGTAAGTGCAGATTGCTCTAAGGAAAATTAAACAGGAATGTCGGAATAACAGAGCAAAAGGGGCGCAAGAAGCAGCTGATAGAAATAATGCCAAGGTTTTATGGCATTAAAACCAATTCTAAATGACATTTATTTATCTGTGAATAAGCTGAATAACAATAAGTCTCTAGAGTTTGATGGAATCTGTACAGAGGTCTTGAAATATGACGGTGACAAAATGTTTGAACTCTTAGATATATTAATTTGTCACTGTCGGAGAACTGAGTAAGTGCTTCAAGACTGGATTGATGTCGTTTTAGTCTCTTTACATAAATCGGGCCAAAAGATCAGTGTATTAATTTTCGTGAGATTTCGCTTTTGTCTGTAGTTGGAAAAGTACTTGCCCGCATTCTGTTAGAACGTTTAAATACCTTCATAGTTCCAAATAGTCCAAGTCTCAATGTGGTTTTCGTTCCTCCAGGGGAACAGTTGATTGTATCTTAACTATCAGACAATTTCAGGAAAAGTGCATTGAACAGAATCTTGCCCTATACCACTGCTTTGTTGATTTAAGCAAGGTATTCCATACTGTTAATCGAAATGTCTTACAGCTAATAACTAATTCTAAGGAAAACAGGTTGCCCAGAAAAATTTGTAAACATGATCAGGGCTTTGCATCAAGATACGAAAGCTAGAGTTAATTTTGGTGGTAGGCTTTCTAAATCGTTTCTCGTGGAAAATGGAGTAAAGCAAGGAGACCTTGATACACCCACCCTCTTTGCAATATACTTTGCTGTTGTGCTGTCACACACTTTCCAAAGCTCTGAAAAGGGTACTTACATAAAATAACGAACAACTGGGAATGCTTTTAACCTGACCAGGCTGAAATTCAAAACAAACATTTTTACTTCACTCATTAGGGAACTCATATGCTGACGATTGCGATCTAGTCAATCACTCTGAAACAGGACTGTAATCTAATGTATCTGCATTTGACTCAGCTTGTGATGATTTTGGCTTGACCATCAACTTGAAAAAAGCAGTTGTAATGTATCAACCTGCACGTGGTGCTGTTTGCAACTCCACTAAAATTTTCGTAAAGAGTAAGTTACTTGACGTTCTTGACTCTTTCATCTACCTTGGAAGCTCTGTACAAAATTATGGAAATCTGGACACAGAACTACAACTGCGAATTCAAAGAACAACCCAAGCATTTAGTGGTTTGGATTTATGCGTTTGACGCCAACGACATATAAACAACACAAAATTGGCTCTTTACATATCATTTGTCTTACCATCCCTGTTGTAATCCTTTGAAACATGGACGTGTTATGAAAGACACCCCAAACTGTTAGAACGATTCCACCAAAATTGCCTTCACCCAATTTTAAACATTAAATGGGACTTTTTCACTCCTGACACAGATGTCTTTGCGCCTGCAGGCATCACTTCAACTAAATCAATGATTTTGAAAACCAAATGAGATGGTCTGGCCATATTGTTCGAATGGCGGATGAACTCACACCCAAACAACTGTTTTATAGCGAGCTGGCTGAGTGAAATCGTAATCGATGTAAACATAACAAAAGGTTTAAGGACGGCATAAGGACTACCATGAAGTCACTTGGAATGGATCCAAATTTCATAGAAACCCTTGCTTCGGATTGAGCTGGATGGCGAACATAAGTGGGGAGTGGAATTAAACAATTTTGAAGAGGCTAGGATGACACATGCAAGAAGAATGTTGCGATCGAGAATGTGAATCTCGGCGAATTTATGCGTGCATTGCTTGTGGTAGATCATGCCTTTCTTTTGCTGGGTTCAAATCTCATTTGCGAACTCGTGAAGAACAAACCTCCACCAACTACTCTGCTTATATATCTGTGAATAGATTCCAATGCCTTGTATGCCGTAAGGCCTGCAAATCTAATGGAGACCTCAAAATGCATTTTAAGATACACAAAGATCAGAAATTAACTGCAAGTCTTGGTGCTTCAAATCAGATAAGCAATCTATGTGGGTGTCTTTTTTAAAACATTATCTGGTTTAAAAAGTCACACCAGATTCCAAGTAGGATCTAAGGTGTATATACAAGAGGTGATCAGACTCTGCATATATATATATATATATATATATATATATATATATATATATTACACCCGTTCGTCACTACATATATATATATATATATATATATATATATATATATATATATATATATATATATATATATATAAATAAATTCAAAATAAGCAACACGGATTTCAAAGATGATTGCAGTACGCACGTTTCATGCTACCCCATTTATTTAAGTAATGCGAGCATTACATTAAATGCAATATGAAGAGCAATCTTCAGCTGCACGAAAATGCAGAAAATAACAGTAGAATAGACATATTATAACTGTGTCAGCATTTCAAATCCAAGTGGGAGAAAGAATACATAAAAATCCAAGTGGGAGGAATACATGAATCCAACTTGACATAGCCGAGTCTATCAGGCTAGTAATTGATTCTAGACAAAAGTTCTAACTGTCTCTGATCTTTTGTCTCTTATCTAGTGGTGATAGCATAAGGGACAATTACTTCTAAGGAAAGGGAAGGTGTAAGCAGTATGCATGGACAAGGCTATAAATGAATTAGATTATAAAGGTTTCCCTGGTCAGAGTCGTACCAGGTCATTTTACTACTATCAAAATGTTGACGAATTAAAACCCTAGGTATATGGGTCAAATAGGTTTTTTTTCTTCTAGTCTGAATAGAGTATCAGTATAGTTATACAGATAACAATATTAGTTTAACCAATATTTTCACAATAAGAGGTATGTTAATAAAATAAATAAAAAGAGATGTAATTATTTTATACAAAAATCATCAAATAATGTCAGTATTGAATTCAGGGGCTATAGGTAGGGTGTAAAGTTTAAGGATATTAGGTATATTGGGTTCATGAAAACTATTTTGAATTATCTTAAAAAAAATTATGGCTGAAAATAAAATAAAGATACTATTTAGGAGACACATAGGTGAGCTTTATTTTTATAATGTGAATAAAAATTATTATCGGATTTATATTAGTTTATAATAATGTGTTTACTAAGGTTTAAGGGACTGAAAAATGAAAAGATGCTAGGAAATAACAAGGATATTCAATTCAGGAACCTGATGATTGATTTAAGTAGATTAAGTGTTAAGGTGAGAGATCTGGAATATATGTTATAAAGGTTCAATTATCAATTTAAAATTATGTGCTTATTGATAGCCCTAGATGACCATGGTAGAAGTAAAGTACAATAATTTGATAACTTTAGCTACTTTATAAAGACCTATTTTAAAAAAAAATTAAAAGTGCGAGTAGAGCAGTGTACATATGATACCCTAAGGTCTAATCTATTATTGATTAGATTAGGATTATTTCTAAGTTTAAAAATTTCATATATTTCCATAGAACACAATTCACATCCATATCTACTATTTCTATAAGGTTTAGCTTTTCTTATAATTTCCCATTTAAGGCTAAAATTAATACCATTATCTTTTAACTCCCAAATTTTACTTGCCAATATCGTACTATTTGCCTTATGTCTAAGTCTAAACGAAGACCTATGGTTATATATTCTCTGTTTCATGTTAATACTACATCCTATATAAATATAATTCTCGGTTATTGTACTAATGATGCATCTGTACACTACGTTACGGGTGCAACAAAATCCAAATAAAGGACAATGGGACTTTTTTTCTACAGTTGCACATCATGGGGTTATCAACCCCACCTATATTATTTCTAATATCTCTATTATTATTATTACTACAATTATTTACACTAATATCATTTATCAATTCCTCAATTCCACTATTAGGTATATATTGATTATTACCATCATTATTTAATTCATTTCTTGATGCGCTATCAGTTGGACTTATTCCTTCAACATTAGGCATATTGATATTATATGAACTAGGTCCTTGATCACTATTATTTCTATTGGAGTTGGGCCTATCATCAACTTCAGTTAAAACCGTAACGTCATTACTGATACATTCTAATTGTTGGTTGAAATTATGGTTGGTAGGACTAAGCATATTGTTATTATCTTCATAATTTCTTTCGCCATTGTTATTTTCACTTCTATTTGTATAATTATTAGTAGCATCATTATTGGTATTAGCTGGATTATTATGTGTATTCATATGACCACTATTTATAACTTCATTTATTCTAGCTGACTTGATGTTCTTTATGTTTAACCTAGCTATGATTGTACCTACATTAGGAAGGGTAGAGTAAGAAATTCTGACTGTATGACAAGAGAAGATTTTACTATATCTGTGGGAAGAAGGGAAATATTTTTGTAAAATATTCATAAATTTTTTGTAAATATTTGTGGATATTGCACAGTTGAAGGGTATATTTAACCAGATAGAGTTTATATTTCTTCTCTTAAATTTATTGCGTGGGTGAGTATGGGGTGTACTTTGATTACTATTATTTCCCATAACAATATTTATTATTATGATTAGTAGTTCTTTTAGTTGTGAGATGCTTATTATTTTTATCATTAGATTCAACATTATTGTCTACTAACATTGGTTTATTACTAGTGTTAGCATGTAGTTTACTATTAAAATGCACTTTATTACTTTTCTTATTAGTTGAATTTTTAGGCAAATAGGGTTGCTTTTTATTTGGTCCATTACTACTACTACTTAAGTTATTAGGTTTGTTATGACACCTATGATTATTATTATTATTATTATCGTTATTATTGTTACCATGTGTACTAATATCGTTATTATTATTATTATTATCCGCATCAAGAAGAGATGTTCTACCAGGGCTAAGGAAAGAAATTTTTGGGGCATATCCAGCTTTAGACAAGGCCATATTATAGTAGTTTGAATTAGAATTAAATATATCAATGTTGGAAGATAATTTAGTAATTCTCTCAGAAATACTTTTAACTAAAGAATTTAATACATTTGGTGGATGATTGGACAATCTACTTACATATCTAGTAACTTCATTTTCTTTTCTATATGGGTGGTATAATCTAGTTTCTATGTTGAGAGTGGTATCTAAAAAATTTACAATTTTATTACCATATTCATAAGTAATGTCTAAGTTAAAACTTCTAAAAAATTACCCAATTTTCTTTCTTATTCTCTCAATGAATGATTTGTTATTACTAAGGATGATGAATAAAGCATCATCTCTATATAGACCACCTTTTAGTTCAGGGATTTCTTTGTTTAAACAATATAAGAGGTAAGCCCCCACTAGGTTTGTAACCTCAGCCGAATTGCTCGATCCCATTGGTATATCAAAGTATTCTGGGGTATCGGCTCTCGTCCAGAGCTTGTTATCAAATTCAATAATATTTTTTCTAGCTAATAAAATAATGTCTATCTTATCCCTAGTAATGAGTGAGCGATTCATAGCAAAAATGAGGGCTCTATTTAGGAGAATGGGGGATATGCTAGAGTAATAGTTATTTATATCAAACTGAATAAACGAGAAGTTTTTAGTGTTGTCAATAGATTTAAACCAGTTTAGTGCTTCTTCGGTATTGTTCCATAACTTTAAGGATAAATTAGGAATTATTAGAGGTAGAATCCTGTCTAGTATAAACTTACTGAGTCTGCCAATGTCAAACTTAGATGGGCAAATGAGTCTCACAGATGGGTTATCTTGGAAGTTCTTATGGTCTTTTAAATTAATCCTAGGTTCAGCTGGAACTATTGGTTCAGTCCTATCCATTAAGTCGTAGTCCTGCATAATTTTCTTGATTTTTAAATTAATCTCAGATAGATTTCTTTTAGAGGTTATTTTGTATTTGGAGTTAAGTTCCTTCACGATCAGTTTTTTATAAGTAGTATAATCCAACCTGTATAAATTTCCAGTTTTGTCAGCAGGAACTAGAATACCCGGTTTGATCTGTATTGACTTGATGAATTCCTTAAGCTTTCTTAGATGTAGATTTTTCCTAAGTGGATGCTCCTTGTATTTCACATTAGCTATAAGATCCAAAAGATCTTTTTCGAAATTTTCTAGTAGTGTGTTAGGAGGTGGATTTTTTCTACTCTTAAAAATCTTCTTAAAATAGTTCCTTTCTTGTGTTTCAATTGATGGGTTTTGCATTTTGTTATCATGGTGATAGGCAATCCACCTCATCCTTCTAATAAAGTCATTAGTTCTGTGGATTAACAGCCACATATAAGTATCCTTATTATGTAAGGGGATGTCTTTCAGAGAAAGTTCTACATTAACCTTTTCCATCCTGTTGAACAAGTTAAGTACCAGAAAAAACACACTCAGGTTCGAGAGGTAAGTTCAGTAGAAGGTTTAGATTTAGATTCAAGATTGAATATGGTACTTATGCGTAGGCACCAGAATATCGTATGGTATGGTATTATACAAAAACCATTCCAAAAGGATAGGTGATCAAAAAATTCAAAATAAGCAACACGGATTTCAAAGATGATTGCAGTACGCACGATCTTCTCTCACGAAACTAGACCATTATTCTGATGTGCACTGTCATTAACTAGCTAATTTGAACAAAGAAGAAAAAATCAAGGAATTGAGGCTGGAGATTGCCAACAGGAAAGGGGTAGTGTTCCAACAAGACAATGCCCGACCACATGTGTCTTTGGCTATCCGAACAAAGTTACATGAACTTGGCTGGGATCTCTTACTCCATCGACCATATTCTCCTGGTATTGCACCATCTGACTACCACTTATTTTGTCTCTACAGAACTCTTTGCAAGAAAAAGCATTTAACGAATTAGACGGAGTCAAAATGCATGTAGATAACATATTTGCTTCAAAACCAGTCAAATTTTATGCTGATGGAATATTTAAATTGCCTGATAGATGCGCAAAGGCCATTAATAATAAAGGAAACTATTTCATGGAATAAAACCTATTGAAAAGTCAATTATTTATATCCCCTTTTGTATATTGAAAAACGCTCAGAACTTTCCGGACATCCTAATACATACATACATACATACATACATACATACATACATACATACATACATACATATAACTTTTCTGGACGGCTTCCTTGTTTAAGTTGCTGAAATGCTGCCACAATTCTCGCCTTCTTCATCTTCGGTGCACACACACACACACACACACACACACACTAGCAGTATAGCCCGGCGTTGCCCGGGATTAAGTTAAGATTATTAAGTTAATCAAGTGCTTTGTTTCAAACCAAACTAAGTTACACCGACGTCAAATTTGAGTGATATCCATTGAAATTGGTAAACGTTTGGCTGAAAATGGGTTGCAGACAATTTGATTGGGAAATCCCATAAAGAGTCGGTTTATCGATTTTTCCACTCATCGATTGTTTTTTTTTTTGTTTTTTGTTTTTTTGGGGAGAACTTCAAGCCTTCAAAAATCCCATGAGTCCTAAGTAACGCCGGCATTAAGTTTGAACAAAATACGTCAAAATTGGTAAAAGTTATGGTTGAAAATAGGGTGTAGCCAATTTTAGTGACAAATCTTATAAGTAATTGGCTTATTCGCTTTTTCATCCTGATTGAATGGAAAACCCCATAAGGAATCAGTTTATTGATTTTTCACCCCAAATAGGACTTAACCGAACTCAACATAGGTGATGGAAAAAATCTATATTTATACTTTAAAGTTGGTTTTCACACCCAACCCAGTTCTGCAGAATCAATGTCATGACGGGTACGCATGGGTTGGGAATTTGACCGGCAGAGGTGATCATCTAAACCCCCTCCCCTGGTCCATGGGTTGGGAATCCTTCTGGCAATGAAAATAGAACGCCCACAAGGGCTCCCAATCCTCTGTGTCAGAAGATCTGCATTGGAAAAGGTTGCATCGAAGGTTTGCACTGGAGATCTGCAGTGAAGAAGGTTGTCTCAAAGATTTAGATTGGATAAGGTTGCATGAGAGGTCTGCATTGGAGAAGGTTGATTCGAAGGTTTGCATTGTGGATCCGGATTGGAGTAACTTAGGAAAACTTACCAACAGCCTTAACAAAAAAATAAGGGGCCTGAGCAATTTGGCCAAGCGCTGATATTGGCCGAGTGAGCATTGTTGTTGGAGAAGTCAGCATTATCCAGTAAAGAAGAGGAAGAGTCCATGAATCATGTTTGCCGTGGTTTGAGAATATGTCCCACCAATGCTTCGGATCACTTGTTTATAACCACATAGGCTGCAATGATGACTTGTTCTTCTTTCTATGTCTATAAAACTTCGCTATAGACAACATTGCGTGTTCTGCCCTGAGGAGCATAAACAAAAAGAGCGTTTCTACTCCCCACACGGGAGCAGGCCACATAAAGTTGCCCATGGGAAAAGCACGGCTCCCCCAAATGGATGCCCGCCACCGATAGTGTTTGGCCTTGGGATTTGTTGATGGACATGGCGAAGCATGGCCTTACCGGGAACTCTTTATTCCATTTGAGTAGTTGTTTTGAGCGAAAACGTGCCGTTTGAGGTGTTCCACTCGCTGGTTGGTAGGTTTTTATGAGCGGGAGATTAAAGCCGTGATTTATTTCTGGTCTCATTATGTCATCGAAGATTTTATGGCAGGAGATAAGTTTCAGCGAGGGCTATCCTTTGTTTTGAGTCACAGAGTTGTCAATAATCTATCAGCTGTTAAGGTACAGCGTTCGGTAAATTCCGTAAAAAAAATCTTTATTTGTTTTTTGAACTGGAAATGAACATTTCATTTGATGTCAGCATAAAATGAAACAGAGAGAAAATAACAGGGACGTGTGTATATGTTGGTGGTGGGGTGTGAGATAGAAAGTGTGTGAGTATGTGTGTGTGTGTGTGTGTGTGTATGTGTGTGTGTGAGAGAGAGAGAGAGAGAGAGAAGGTGTGAGTTGATGTGTGTGTGTGTGTGTGTGTGAGGGGGAGAGAGAGAGAGAGAGTGACGGTGTACATTTTTAAAATTTATTTTTCCTTGCATCTTTTTTGAGTGAGTGATTGACTGAAAGAGAGAGTGTGTGATAACATAACTCCTCTCTCCCTCTCTCTCTCAGTCAAACACACACTCACACAGCAACATACACTTTCTATCATTCATTCCGACAACACACACCTCTCTTTCTCTTAGTCAATCACTCACACACTCACTAAAAAAGATGCGAGAAAGACAATTTTGTTTTTGCTTATATCGGGAGGAAACAAAAAGTAGATAGAAGTATGGTTAGGGGATGAATATTTAGTATAGAGATCATGGAAGAAGAAGAAGAAGAAGAAGAAGAAGAAGAAGAAGAAGAAGAAGAAGAAGAAGAAGAAGAAGAAGAAGAAGAAGTGAGGAAAAAACAATATATAACAAGTCAGTGTACCTATAGGTAAAGCAGAGAACTGGAGTTCAGAAAAGTGATTTAAAAATTTATAAACTATGTTATTTTTCAACAAATATAGTTTAGATCCATTGAAGATATGTAAAATAAAGAAAATATAAAAAATATAAAAAAATAAATTTTAAATTTTAAATTTCAGTATGTCTAAGAGCACTGGTATAATTACAATAGCGTGTCGTATAATAAGTAGTAGGTAAAATATATAGATTTAAAATTAATACTTAGTAATGCAGCTATAACAGCCCTAAAAAGTAAACTGCAGTAAAATGGGTTTATAAAGTTTAAAGATCAAGAAGAGTTTAGAATGAGCAGAAACAAAATATTATATTAAGTTTTGCAGTCAGTAAGTTGCTAATTTTAAATGATAAATTGATTGTAACAAACTTTTCGGAACAAATGCCCGATATACAATCACCTAAGAAGGCCTTCATGCATGTCGTGACACTTCTGTTGATAGACAAGCCAATCATGCAGACTCCCCTCTTGGAGCTACGAGCTGATAGTGACAAAGAATGTGATTCAGAGTAAAAGAGTCGCATAGTCTGACATTTATTAGGATAGTGCAAAATAAAAGTAAAATTTAATATAGCTGGAGAAAGCATTCCAAGAGATTAGGAAGAACCAGTTAAGAGCTGGAAGATTGTCAGATAAGAGTCGTGGGATGCAGATCATGAAACAAGCCAGGAGTGGACTAACAGCAATTGATGGTTCCAAGCTACCAGGGAAGCAAACTAAGGCGCTTACATTTCGGCTTATATCCGCAACTTTCGTGGCCACTTTTAATATACGAGGTGGACTGTCACGAGTCCAAATCATTGAGAAAAATTGCAATGCATTCATTAGAAAGTGGTTAGGCGTACTTCGGATATTGAACAGCTCAGCTTTTTATCGAAAAGAGGATCAAGGCAATTACCACTGGCGTCAGTAGTCGAAATTTATGTAGTAAGGAAGGTGTGAACGGTGATGATGCTAAGAGTCGAAGGATATAGAAATCAGGTGAAATCCACCAAATTACTATACAAAGTAGTTAAAACCGATGGAATAATTTCTGGAATATTGGAATAATTGTATTTTTGGGAAAATGTTAATAGCTTCGTAAATTCAATTGGATTCATTTCCTTTTGGAAATTCATAAATTGTCTGAATAACTTTGTGTGACAGAGACGTATCAAAATGAAATTTAGCATTAATTTTCGACAATACTTTAGGTATCCATGAAGTCATCAATATCAAAGCAATCCGTGCGAATGCTGATAGATCCAAATCCTTTCGATTTATTATGTTATTGCAAGCAAAGAAAAAAGATACGATTAGAAATAATTTTATAATAGCTTTACCAATCTCGTATCTCAAAGGAAAATACTCGTTAACCATTACTTCAAACAGTTTAGCATTAATGTATTCCTCTTCATATTTTAACTGAACTAAATTTGGTTTTATAGTTTTGGTAAACTTTATTGATTGAACTAGTATCCCTTTATAGTGTTCCTGAATAGCGTTCATAACTGTAAAAGCGTGAACGAAAAGCATGGCAATAAACCATATACCACCGACAGTATCAGGTTTAGCAAGCATTGCAATAGCTATTGAGAATATATAAGTGCAAATGATTTGAAAACTTATAAGAAATATATAGCCTGAAGCAAATGCCCATACTATAAAAAAGGGCAGTGACGGCAATGATAAAATTTCATCAGGACACTTGGAAGGACATATATTGTTCTTACTTACAGGTAAAATATATTTTTTGAAATAACTTAATGGTAAAGTTAGAATCAAATATATGAATGGGATTCCGTAGTAAACGAGGCGGAGAAGTAATTCACAGATAGAAAATACAAGAAAAAAAATTGTAATCACAATAAGAGGCCAAAATAATATAAATTTTATAAAAATATTGCTCTTTTTGTAAAAAGTCAAAATTTTATCTCTACCTATACCTTTAAACCACTTCACAAATATAAATTTCCAGAAATATGGGTCTGCAGCAATAAAAACTTTAACTTTAATTATTGCAAGGAGTCGATCATAACCTTGAAGTGTAGAAAAAATATCTTCTTTGAGTTTTGTATCTAATATACCTTCAGCGACAATCATCTCACTTAAATGACTGGGAAGAACAAACAGGATAAAGTTAACAATTATGTAGCTGATTATCCCAACCAAGGGACCCAAAAGAAAACCATCTGAAAGTTCATAGCCTTTCTGGATTCCTAGAATGAAGGAGCGATAACCCAATGGAATGCGATCATGTGAAAGTATTGTCACCGTTTCATATAAAAATAAGTAATACATTAAAAGATCCAGAAGAATTACTGAGAGAGAAAGCAAAATAAGAATACTTCTTCTAAGTCTTGAGACAAAGAAAGTCGAATGATGAAAACAAAATAACCAATATAAAAAATGAGAGAAACTGTAAATATTATGTTGTATACTAATCCATTCTGATTTGTCTGGCAATGCGTATTTACTTGGATATTCATTGTTAGATAATTGTTGCTGGTTAGATTCTAGGGAATTTGGCGATGCGTGTTCCTTTTGAGAATTCAATTCCCCGTTAGTTGATTGCTGCTGGTTAGGTTCGTTTGAATTTGGTGATGTGTGTTCATTTTGAGAATTCAATACCTCTTTAGTTGATTGTTGCTGGTTAGGTTCATTTGAATTTGGTGATGAGGGTAGAGTTTCTAAATGCACTTCCTCATTACCTGATTGTGGCTGGTTGCCGGAATACGGAGGTAATTTAGCTTTTGATATAAACCTAATAAACAATGGAAATATGGCCAACAGAACTGCTCCAACAATATTTGCACTATTGACAAATATACTATTTTCAATGGTATTTCCAGAACAAATGTAATTTGGTTCATAGGTACGATTATCATGTTTATGTAGTTCACAGCAATAGTTCTTCAGTATCTCGCGATAAATACCCAATATTCTGTACGCTAGTAACGTATAAGGACTGTTCTTCTGCATGTCGTGCGACAAATTTATAAAGAAACACATGTATCCAGATTCTCCCATCTGCAAGTCATCGATAAATACGATTCTCTTTAATTCCTCGAAGACTGAATATATTACATCGTATCTCTGAACATTTTGTTTTCCACAATTCATATGGATATCAATACTTGGAGTAGCAACGTAAGCGTCTAATATATTAAATGAACGAATCGAAAAGTCAAAGAGGACATGTTTATACATTACTAGACCATCTGGTTTATCTGGAATCCATGTGAAACGTCTCGCATTTGCAAAATAATCCAGTGGTATAGGATTGAGAAGGCCATCAAAATTTTTATCAGTTATATGGACTTGAAAATTGAAAACCTGTTTGCCTGATCTTACTAAACGAGTTAAATTTTTACTGACAATGGGAGAAATTTTAGTTGTACAATTATTTCCGTGTTCTTCTCCATATGTGTTTAGTGATGTGAGAGAAATAATAAGGGTGACTGATAAAAAAGGTGCTGTTACCATCTGCATGACAGCCATGTTTCGTTTTCTGTAATAAAGAAAAATTGAACACATAAATTAATGGAGGTTTAATTTCATTTTCCTTATTCCGTAACTATTTTAAATGGAAAATATTTATTCAAAACTAACGATAACTATCTTGTACCTTGTTTGGTTTTGTTTATTCTTTAATATTGTTTTCGTTTATAGTCATGCTGTGTATATTTTCATATCAATCTCTTGACACTTCCTCTTGAAATTTTTATTGTGATTTCTTTGAGTGCAAAGGAAGAAAGAACAGAAAAAGGATCCCTCTCACATGGTATTGGATGGTTCCTAGTTGAAGATTATTCCAATTTTATCAAAAGAGTAAATTATTATATCAGTTGAATCAAGAGATATTTGAACTAAAAATACGGATGTTTCTATATTATAATGAAGAAAGTTACTCATTAATTATGTGTGTAACAGTTACTAAAAGAAAGCAATTATAACAGGCTTGACCGTCTGGAATTTTATTTTATCAATTCATGTTCCAAGAAATTTCCTGTATTTTCGATGTCTGAAGTTAATCTAATTTATAAGTGTTTTACAGATTTAAATATTCGGAGTAGACTTTAATGTTTAATAAACAATATTCGTTACCGGTGAAATTTTTCATTTTCATTTGCAACAGTCTCTCACTCTCTCTCTCTCTCTCGCCCCTATTTTCATTATTATTTATTTATGCGCCCTTTTAAAGCCTAGCCAGGCTCATGGGCCTGGTTTCCCGGTTTCTATGGCGTATGTGTTTCCACAAAAAATTATTTTCTTAACTTTTTTATTATTATTGAGTATTTCCAGTTCACAAATTTGAATATTCGGTACAAGAGCTTTTATTTATACGAATTTTCCATTTCATGTTTATTTCATTCATTGTTTGCAATGTTCTCTCCCCACCACAACCACTCTCTCTCTCTCTCTCTCTCTCTCTCTCTCTCTCTCTCTCTCTCTCTCTCACGCACTCCTGGTTTGATTTCATTATTACACAAATATCACATTGGGATTTCGCGTCCCAAAAATATGCGACTGAATATATCAATGTGAAAATATTGTCAAGTGGCTAGCAGAAAACCACCCGGAGGGCAGTCTTTCTGCTTGTGGGATTAATATTGGAAATAATTTCATTATTTTAATAGGTTGACGCCAGAAAGTTGGCAGAATTGTTTGCATGCCGGATAAAATGCTTTGTAGTGTTTTTGTCTGTCTTTATGTACTATGCTCAAACTCCACCGAGGTCGGCTTATTTTTTCGGGGTCGATAAAAAGTTCTATCTTTTACTCATTTCAGTCATTATACTGCGGCCCTGCTGGGACCTCACCTTGAGCTTTTAGCCGAATGAATGAACCCTTATACTTATTTCTTAAGCTCAGTACTCATTCTGTCGATCACTTTGCCGAACCGCTAATTTATGGTAATGCAGTCACACCGATACCGGTTGTCAAGCGATGGTGGCGGAACAAACCCAGACAGAACGACTCACACACCCATAGACAGAAATACATACATACAGAAATGCATACATACACTCGTATACACATACACACACACACACACACACACACACACACATAAATATATATGCACACAAACATATATATCAGTAAACAGACAGGGAGTGCGTTGTTCTACATAGTTATATCAAGGGTTGGATAGAAAGAACACAACAAAGAGAAAATTTGACGAAAACTCAGCAAACAGAAAACTAAGGAAACCATGAAAAGAGGAAAATTAGACGAAAACATAACCAACGTAAAATTCGACAAAAACACGGAGCACCGAAAATTCGCAGCTGATTTCCTCATCAGTGAATGTCCAAATTATCCTAGTGGTTTCTCTCTTTGTTGCTAAAAATGACTACTAAATATCACTTATATCAGCGCTTCAATTTTTTTTTAAATGGATACATTGGCTATAATAATTTCGAGTGGGCATTACATCTTTGTAGACAGGATAGTAGTCGGGGATGGAATATTTTGAGCAATAAAACTACTTCTTCAAGGTTACTTTTCAGCTAAACAATAGCAACAATACCAACGACGGTGGCCACAACAACAACAATAACAATAGTAAGAATAGTCTTCTTACCTTTTCTGAGCAAGTCACTTCTCAAACACGAAAATGAACTTTGTTCGTTTTCCTGGTTAAACTAAATGTGTGAGAAGTTAGTTGGTGTGCGCTATAAGAACTTGAGACTGATTCATTAGCTTTAAATGAAACAGATATAAATACATAGATATATACATACATATTTATATACACATATATATACATATATGAATATATACATACATAACCTAGATAATGATAATGCTGTCTGTTTATATTAGTTATAAACAACTTGCAGAAAGAAGAGCTGACAGTTAGATGTCACACGTGCCGGATACTAGCTGGTGTATGAGGTCATCAGGGGAGAATGCACACCGTTCTGAGAACCTCATTTCGCTGGTATTATTACACATTGACCCCACCCACACAGATAAGGCCCCGCTTGCAAGAGCAACTAGCAACTGGTTCATGTAGTATTCTTCTAGCCATTGAGTATAAAGGAAGGGAGATATGTGTATGAATGTATGTAAACAGGTAGGCGTGCATATGTCTGTATATTGTGAGTGTTTTTGTATGTATGCATATATGGGTACACACACACACACACACACACACACACACACACACACACACACACACTTATATATATATATATATATGTGTGTGTAATAGGACGAATTCTTTTACAAGAATTTATCAAGTAGCTAACGTGAAAAAAACCTCATTGGGGAAAAAATCCATCATTTATTCTCAAAATATATATTTATATTTATATAAGGGCATTACTATACAATAATGCCTCACGCTATGAGGGACTCTAAGGTCAGACTACCATAAAAATCACATTTTTACCGAACGCGAGGAAATGCAACTCTCAAAGCCAACCTCTTAAAAACAGACTAAATTATAGATCATGATTTCGTAGTTATTGTAGTATTATACAACCTCTACTCGTCAGTATAATATGGTCAAGAGCAATAGAGGTAAACAGAAAATCAACATACCACTCGAACATCGTGTATCCAAAATAGTATATAGAAGACTGTTCATCGCTATTCCCCTATGTAAGTGGCGGGAATTTCGAATTGAATCTCGGTAAATATGCTTTTTTCTCAGAATAAATTCAGTATTGAATATATTCTGGTAATATATTTAAATTCAATAATAGGACGAATTCTTTTACAAGAATTTATCAAGTAGCTAGCGTGAAAAAACCTCATAAAGGAAAAAATCCATCATTTATTCCCGAAATATATATTTATATTTATATAAGGGCATTACTATACAATAATGCCAACGAAATCATGATCTATAATTTAGTCTGTTTTTAAGGGGTTGGCTTTGAGAGTTGCATTTCCTCGCGTTCGGTAAAAATGTGCTTTTTATGGTAGTCTGACCTTGGAGTCCGTCATAGCTTGAGGCATTATTATATAAATATATATATATATATATATATATATATATATATATATATTACATACAAAAATAAGAGGAACGCTAAATTTTTACTGAGACCATATTTTTCGTGGTTAGATGATTCGGCATCTATTTCTAGCATATAGGAGTCCACTTTTGCTGGTCATTCCTCTTATTTTTGTATGTAATATAATTTTAATTTTTTTGATATGCTTGACCACTGGTTTTAATTGATTAATATCAATTTCTACCCTTATTAATAAATTTTATATATATGAGTGTGGAATTTTAAACGTATCCATACATTTTTCCTTCGTCACTACTATACCTTTATTAAATAGGATTTAACTGATATCAAGTATCCTTGCTTACATTAAACCTTCTCATGTCCAAAATATTAGGCACCTGAAACATTTAAAATGTCTATTAAGTTTCACCAGCATTGTTTAAATAGCAACATTATTTCAATTAAATAGCAAAGACTAATTAGATTTTTGTTAGCAACCAGAAAAATACTTCAGTCTTAGTTTTATGCATTGCCTGAATATAACTTAACTTAGAGCGTTTACTCACAGTTATAGAACGATAATAAAAACACAATAACGTCTTAGATTGCATTCAAATATACGAGGGGGTATCAAAATGTTTCCGGGTTAGTTATCTTATATAATAAAACACTTATTGTGACCCTGTCTTTCACGCTGTACGCTGTAGGCAAAGAATAGTAAAACAACATACGAAGTGGCAGTGAGTGGAAGTCAGAGATGCTAAAGCAGGCAGACAATATTTAAAGGCTCCAGAATGAAAATGAAATCAAATTTTCATCATAAATTATATTTCTCAATTTCACACACACACACACACACACACACACACACACACACACACACACACACACACACACACATACACACACACACGCACACACACACACACACACACACACACACACACACACACACACACACACACACACACACACACACACATACACATGAATTGGTATATAAGTCATAATCAATAAAATGATTTCATCGATCTAAAGAATTTTAATAAACACGCGCGCGCAAGAAACCTATCTATCCACTCTACACAGTACTTTCCTTGGATAATAGAACAGCAACTGTAACATTCAACATATATTTTAATTTTTACTCCCTTATTTCCCTTTATGCTTGCTATATCTCTCCCTTTCCAAAATAACTTCTTATATTGAACCCAACTATTTCCCTCTATTTTACTTTCTGATATCGTCTCTGTTGAAGGGATATCCCTCATATCCTTTAAACAGTTGTAAGTCTACCTTTCTCTTTATAAATGTGCAAGAAATTTCACATTGCGGTGGCTGTTGTCTCATTTTATTTAACACAAACACACACATATATATATACACACACATGCATATAGCACTGCAATACTCCGGTCTTAGAATTCCTGCCACTGTTGGAATCTGGCCTGCAATTCGTTTACCTTAAGCGAGTCGAGGACCTCCGACGATTCGCTCTGGATCTCGACAACGGTGTTAAGACGGCGACCTTTGAACTGCATTTTGATCTGGGAGAAGAGATGGAAGTCCGCTAAATCTGGTGAATCGGACGGGTACAGAAGCGATGCCATGTTGTTTCGGCGAAAGACTCAAGAGTGAGAGAGCTCGGTGACAAGGTGCATTGTTGTGAATCCACTTCTTCGCGCTCTGCAAGTCCGATCATTTTTGCCTAATGTATTCTCTCAAACGCTTCAAAACAGTAGTAGAACTGTCGATTGACGGTCTGGCCCTAGAGAACGAATTCGCGACGCACAATAGCACATTTACGGATATGATGCACGTAGAAGGTCTTCCAGATCGCTCAGCGCCTAGGGACGTACGTCCTCATTCGAAGCATCTGTGCCACTCGAACCATTGCGTGTAACCGATTGTTCCGTCGCCGTAATCTTACTGAAATGTTTGATACTACGTCGTAGCTATTTAATTGTTTGGCAACAATCTAACAACCCTACTCTCACAGATTCCCTGCTTCCTCACCGTTTCCTTTATCACTTCTATATGAAACTAGTCAGCTCTGCAGACTCACTCCCCTTAGCGCCATGATTCTCTTCATCCAAAAGTTTTATCTATCTGTACAAGAGATTTTACAAACCGCTGTACTTCACATTTTATTATATGACTAATTTGCTGCCGATAAACCCAACAAGGAACATTCTAAGTGGTAACTAGGTTGGCTAGAAATAGAAACCAGATACCTCTCATACAACACACTATCGTTTCAAATAAATGAAGTTATAATCAATGCATGGTCATGACTAGAACACTTCTGATCAGACGTTTCTGTTCGATCAGGAGCTCAACAGCTACAATAAAATCTTTATGCAGCCTTGAATTGCAAGAAAGGCATTCCTCTGAAGACCATTCTTTTGAAAGCCTTTCCTCGTCCACTTATTTTTCTTCATTTTTCACCTTACATATGCACAAGATGAACATAAACTTCAGAAACTGAGGATGGCTGCAAATGTCATGTTCTCAACCACCACTCCCCTTTTGACTAATTTATGTATGCTACGTTTAATTATTTTGTGTAAGTATAAAAACATACATATATAAATGCATACGTATGTAGGCGTGTATATGTGTATGTCTTTATCTACGTAAGTGTATGTGTGTGTGTGTGTGTGTGTGTGTGTGCGTGTGTGCGTGTGTGTGTGTGTGTGCACACATCTACATACACATATATGTACGCATATACTCTTGTATTATTCTTTTACTATTTTCAGTCATTTGACTGCAGCAATGCCGGAGCACCGCCTTACGCACGCACACACACACACACACACACACACACACACGTACGTACGTACGTACGTACGTATGCATGTATCGGAATTTCATTATATGGCCGGAAAGCTTGTTAAACGGTGTTGGTATATCTTTTGTCGAATAACCCTCTTATTCAAGTGACAGTAGCTTCCAAAGCTACACGAACTCAATTCTTCGACAAATAATATGCCAACACCGTCTAACAAGCTATCCAGCCATACAATTAACTTCCTATAAATACATTACTACTACTCCAAAGTGGACACTGGTCTACATAATACCCTATCTAGACAGGGCCTGGGAGACCCGATGCAATTCGTCCACATCGGCATATCCGGGAAATCCAGTCGGTATTTCTCAGACAGTTGGAAATGTCTGAGCAGGTTTGCACCATCTTGTATCCGCTACTTCCACACAGTCCAAAAGTGCCTCTAAGACGGCGTTCCAATCACTACAACTAACACTACAGGTCTGGACGTTCCTAGGAAAACCTCCAGACGTCTACAGAAATCCAGCTTTCCTGCTCCTGTCAGAGCATAGACTACCACCAGTCTGATTGCAGCCCCGTCACAGCTATTCAAATCTAGAACCACTAACTTACCTTCTGAGTCCAAGA